>NC_064876.1:6600370-6602870 GCF_943734665.1 Anopheles aquasalis | reverse complement strand
TAAATCGAGTGAGTTGGGCAAAATCAGGGAAACTTCCTTGTTTCTGTTGATTTTGAATTATATTCAAGCCAAATCCAAACTCACAGGGATTGGGGGGCCGCCACCAGCGCGGGGCCCTGGGCATGTGCCCATTGTGCCCAATCGGAAAGATGGCCCTGCATACGGCCGTTCATGGACCCTCCCGTCATAAAACAGCCCGTAGTTTTCAAACCACAACTGCAGTTCGCGTGCCAAATGAGCAGTTTGCGGGCAATTTTATCTGCGTAAATGAACTAAAACCTCACTATCGTATTCCCTCTATGATTGCTAATGTCAAATTTGTCTGCTGGTTTTTGCCAAAATGCAGTTTTACGTGTGGTTTTTACTCCACTCAAATTTAGTTTTCTTAGTGAGTGTGAATATTTTTTTTCTTAGTGAGTGTGAAGAAGAGTGCGGCCAAATTTAAAGTGTTCCAAGCTTTAGCTAGGCACTAGGAAGGCAATTTGTACAAAAACAGCGGAACTTCTGAGCCAAATTTGGGGATCTCATCCAGCTACTGTATAAAAACTGAACTGTACTTGTTTTGAAGCGATGATGATGATGATGATGATGATCAAATCCATAGATCGATCGATGATGATCTTTTTATTCATTTCTTTCTAATAAGGGATTTGGAAGCACAAAATCTCAATTTCTGATGAATGATTCGGAAAAACAAAGCCCTGCGATTCTCCAAATTAAATCAAGACTTCACTCTACGGACGGTTTTTTCCCTTACAGGAGAGCTTCTCCGGCCGATTGCTGTGCCAAAGAAGGAGGAGAAGGAGGAGAAGGAGGAGGAGGAGGAGGAGGAGGAGGAGGAGGAGGAGGAGGTAGAAAACAAAGGCCAGTGGCCATGTTTTGATTTCGCCAATTGCAATGGCGATCCGGTGATGTGATTGGCCCGTTGTCCTACCTGAAACTGTCGTGCATTGAACGATAATTGGCGTGTTATCATTTGCTTTGTGCTCGCGGCGGAAGAGGAAGAGGGAAATGAAATACCCCGTGTAGAAAAAGAATAAACGAAAATTCCGCTCACATTCAACTGCTCGATGATCGAACATCTCAAGCAGTACCCATGTACATCTGTGTATCACGCTACGTGCGTGCTATCACTTGCTGCTTTTTTACGCTATCAACAGGAAGCATCCAGCGCTGCCACCATTTTTTTTTCAATCACGCCAAAAAAAAAACAGATCGTTTGTCCATTCAGAGGACTTCTAGTGGCCGCAGGCACGAAACTTGCCGAGAACACACCACATGGTGCGTCCAAAGCATGGTGAGCGTAAAGCGATGCGATATCGCTTTGTGTCTTGTTCTACTTCTATCGTACCGCGAACGAATGAAGCCGGACGCGAGGAAAAAGTGCAAATACATTTAGCAAACAAGCAAGTCATTAAAATATTAACACCATGACACTTTGAGGCAAACATTACACGGCAATGCAATGGTTACATGTAGCGTAACAAACAATTCGTGGCCCTTTAGCGAAAGTATCGAGTAATTGTGTAAACTGTGGAGACGAATCCAACTCGCTCACGTGCCCGGTGCGCTTCCTATCCCCGCTACACGTGCTACCGCCCGAAACCGACAGAAAGCGGACGGAGGACGTCCCGGGGCGCTCCAACCCATTTGTTGCTGCTGCTGCTGCTGCTGCTGCTACATTGTTGCGCCTCGTGGGGTCCATTGGCTATCGCAGTGCAGTGCGGTGGGCAATAGAGCACCATCCATTCACCGTGGGATAATAGCTATTTAGTGATAAGATAGTGATGATTGCTGATGGCGATTATCTTGGCATGCTGCAGGTGGCTGCACAAGGGCGGGCCGTGAGGAAGATCTCTTCTTCCATTTCCTCGCGGTCGAGGTGATACCGCTCTGTGTGTGTTGTGTCCACGCGTTGTTACCAATAAATCAGAGTAAGCGCAGGTGAGTGTAAATAGGAGCACCAGGGGGGGTTGGTAGACCAGTATTATTCCCATTACTTGTGACGACTCTTAATGACCGCTTCAAAGCGTAGCGTGTGGACGTCAATCGAAGGCGACGACGACAAAGGCGACGAGCAAGTAAGAGAGCGAGAGAAAGCGTGAGCGTGCGTGCGTGTGTGTGTGTGTGTTTTTCGGCAAGCAGCAGCAGTAGGTCGATAAGCATCGCTCGCACGAATTGAGCAATACTCAGTGGACTCAATCAAACGGATCGGGCAGTTTAGTCAAACAGCGGCACGCTGCATGCGCACCAGCAAGCAGCTAGTGCTTCCAGCTCCCAGACGACATTCCAGGCCAACCCAGACGGCTAGTGCGTTCGTACCGCCAATCGCAGATAACGCCACGGAATTCCCACGGATAGTGACGCCTTGCGCAGCGTGTGTTTGTGCCCTCGCCAAACGACCGGTGGATACTAACGGGCCTGTTTTCTTTCCTCTTGTAGACCAAACACCACCTGGTGGATCACGGGTGGATCATGCGAACGTTGAAGCTGCGTGCGG
>NC_064876.1:6520370-6595370 GCF_943734665.1 Anopheles aquasalis | reverse complement strand
AAAATTGCTGTTCATCTGAGAACACTGTGATATAAAAAAAAATGGTTACATTTATTTTATTCATTTTTTCATGAACCCCTTCAAGAGCATTGTGAAGATGTTTTGGATCAATAAAAGAAAAGCTGAGAAATGTATAGAATTTTGAAAATACCAAAACGCTTCATACATGGCTCCATGCAGTTCAAAGTCGGTGCCCATCCAGTAGCGCCGACGAGTTTATAAAAAAATTCATACTTTTTTTTAAATAAATGTATAAAACTTACTATCTTAATCGTGAAAACCATATTTTTTTTTTCAATCGCTTCAAAATGCTACTAAAAGTTGAAAAATAGAAAATTCTAAATAGAAAAACTCAGCTGGGCTACCAATTCAAACTCATAATCTCTCATAAGAATATCGATGTGTACACTTCAAATGATCTAGCGCGCGGTTACGATGCTGACACCGCGAAAAAAGCACATTATGGCAGACACGCATGTCTAAATTTGATGCCATGATTGAAGATTTTCAGCAAATCTTCCCCAAAATACAACCAAATATTCTTGAAAAGTTGCAGTTTTATATGACATTCAGTAAAGATGAATAAGTTGAATGGTTTCTTTGTGAAAATAATCAAAAATGAGCCTGTTTTTTTTTTACTCGAATTAACCCGTAGCTGCCCCGTTAAGCCGAAGTCGACGAACACACCACAGAGTGATTTCGCTTGGAAGCTCCATATGATAAACGTTTTGTCCCCAGGGGCAGTAAATGCTTCCAAACTTCAATAATGATTTTTTGCCCGTTTTTTTTTTGTTTGCCTTTTTCCATGGAACACCGTTATCAGCGTCAATTGGTCGCCGAACTCGATCGCGCGTCGCCATCACCGCTGATTGCCGAGAATGTTCTGAAGCAGAGCAGCAGGTCAGGCGAGGTCGCAGGGCTTGCGGAACTGATAATGGGCACTGGATGGCATCAGGCACTGGACTGGGTGGACTGGAAGTGGACCTTGGCACTCACCTTGGTGTGCACGTACGAAGCGAGCCCGACGATGTGGTAGCGATGGCGAATCTTGGCGATGATCGGTCCCCCGACCCCCCCGGTACAGGTATCGACCGTCGGCTCCCAGGCACAGAACGTCCGGTTGTCGATGGTCGTCTGGTACTGGCGGTAGTGCGGTTTGCACTCGTCCGCCGTAATCCGCTGATCGACCGGCAGTAGCCGGCTAGCGGTGGGCTCGGTACGGCCGCCCACGCCCCGCTTCTCGCACACATGCCGCTGCAGGTCGAGACCGTCGAGCGGAAAGTCCTCCTGCGGCACACACATCGGCTGCACGCGCGTACTGTTCCGCGGCAGCATGTTGAGCAGCCGGATCAGGGCGATGTCCTGCGTCTCGTGCAGAAAGACGGCCTCGATGGGCAACCGGATCTGGCCGAGGGTGCCGCGGCGGCGCGGTACCGCCGGATCACCGAGCCGGATATCGGTCAGGATCCAGTCGGGGAAGGAGTGCTGCACGCTCGACACCGTCGTCAGCACGTGGCGACGATCGATCAGCACACCCTTGCTCACCGTCCGCTGCCGGTTGCCCTTCTCCGGCAGCCCGTGCTCCAGGATCGCCACCCACGGGAACCGGCCAGGCGTGGACTGGTTGTACGAGCCGCAGTCGTTGTCGGTCGGTGCCAGGACCTCCCATCGTCGCCGGACCGTCGGTTTGGCGGTCGGTGCCACCGTTATCACCGGCACCGGTTTCACCGTCGTCGTCGTCGTCGTCGCCGGCGTCGTTGACACGCTGATCGGGATGTTGATCGTCGTCGCACGACTGCTGGTTGTGGTGGAGGTGATCGTGGTGGTTGCGGCAGTCGCCAGCTGTTCGCGCTCACGTTCCAGGCGCTGGCGCTCCAGCTCCTGCCGCAACCGTGGATTGAAGCGACTCCGCACGAACGGTGGATAGGTTGAGGAGGTGGGGGCGGCAGTGGTGGTGGTGGTGGTGGCTGGCGTAGTCGTTTCCTGTCCGCTGACCACCGTACCGTGGTGGGCTGTAAGCACACCACAGAGCGCAATTCAGTCGCAATCACATGCTGCACACACAACACACCGTTCTAGAGGACCGTCCGTCACTCCCCCCGGGGGGGAAGGGGGAACACAATCCGTAACACTCTTTGGTGGTGGCGCAGGTGCCATCTTACCGAGGAGTAGTAGCAGTAGTTGGGTACAGCAAAGCCGCCATAGCAAACGCTTGGTTCGCATCATCGCGTACTGAGGTTCAGAAGGAAGGATGAGAGAGAGAGAGAGAGAGAGAGAGAGAGAGAAAACTTCCTTTGTGGTGCGCAGAAAAACCGGCAAACGTCAGTCGCCGGATGTTGCACGCTCGGTACTGGCGCTCACTCGCTGACCGGCTGGCCATTCTAGTTCGCTTGATATTGCGGCGCTCGGCACCGTGGCGCCACCGCGCAGAATATCTGGCACCTCCCTCCCCGAACCCCCGAACGGAGAGGATGATAATCAGTCGGTGCGATTTCGTGCGCGCCCAGAGCGCAAACACTCGCGCTTCACTTCGCTCGCTCGCGTTCTGGCGGGGGGGAGGGGGAAAAAAAGGGCCAAGGATGGCCAAGGAAACCTCCCCGGGGGAGGCAGGGTAGTAATGGTTGCCTCTGGCGTTGCGCAGAATTATGAGCGGTCATAGGTCACGCACTAGCGTGGTGGTCGACGAGCAGCAGCAGCAGCAGGAGTGACCGATAACGAAGCTCGAAGGCCTTCTTTGGGTTGTGGTTTTGTAGCAGTAGAGGCTGGATTGTATGCCTGGCGTTGTGTGTGTGTGCTACGGTGTGGAATGTGTACAAGCTGTCGACGGAACAGCGGTGTCAATATCAGTTGATTATGAGCCAAGGTCGATCAACGGCGGATCATTGTCCGGCTCGCTAGTTGACCATATCAACTGCGAGATAAATGCCCAGTTGTGTAGTGCACTTGCACAGAAACTTCTTACAGATTAAAAAAGAAATGAGAGAGAGAGAGAGCATATATTCTTGTCCCTTCCCGTAACCCGGCTACTGGCAAGATGCTGTTGATGCTAGCGGTGCCGCTCTGAGGGTGCTTGAGATGCATTAGTGCTCGCGCTCCCTTTAAGTAAATGTTATACCGATCACACCAGACCGATCTGTCTCTGAGTGTTTTTGCTTTACAGACGCCGTTGCTCGTGTTCACTAGCCTGCAACCCCTGATAGGACTGAACCCCTGAGTCGTTCACCCCGTTCCAGTGATTAAAACATAAGGATTGTTCCTATTACCAATAATCGGTTGTTCCCTTTGCCATTATGAACGCAGGGAAGGCCCTCTGCCCCCTCTAGAGTCGATGCCACAGACAACATCTTTCACTGGCCAGCCTTTTTCCCAGAGATGGATGTTTGGCTTTAGTTTGATGTGTTGCGTCTTTGCGCCGCAGTAACCTAGGGCGCTAGCTGTTTACTCTGGCACAGTGATTGAAACAGCAGCATAACGTCGTGTGTTGCGACACGATAACATGCCAAAGCGTGAGCAAAAGAAAGAAAGAGAGTGAGAGAGAGAGCACGCGCGAGACCGTTGCAATCGGGGGGGAACCGTGGAGCTCTTATCAAAATAGACGGCCCAGATTCTGGGCCAGCCAGCTTCCGCGCGATCCGCTAGCGGCGTGATCGTGTTTCCGCGAACCACGCAGCAGCCCACGGAGTTGCGGTCCGTTTGGGCACTCCAACACATAGTTAAGTGATTGTGCTGCTGCCGGTTTTATCAATTTTATTACAAAAACACTTCAGTAAAACTAACTTAAAGGGGGACTTTGGAAATTTCTTACCAAAACAAGGATCATTTTTGACGAGGTTTTTTTTTTTTAATAAATCATTCAATTTTATTCTTTCAAATGAACGGCATATTTAACTACAGCTTTTGAAGAATATTCAGTTCTATTTTGGGGACGATTTAATAAAAGCTTCATCCATGGCATCACATTTAGGCAGTCGTGTCTTGGAAAAGATTCTTTTTTCCGGTGCCCATCGTAGCTGCGTGATGAGCCGTGCGAAAAATACCAATCGATACCCGTTTGAAAGCTTATTAAGTTTATCCAGGTAGTACCGTCGAGTTTTTGATGAATGAATGAAATTTTTTAGATTTTTGGCAAATTTTTGAAGTTGAAAAAGTGATGCTTTTTGTCATTTTGCCTAAAAACGCGGTTTTTATAGATTTGTTTAAAAAACAGTATCAACAATTTTCATGAAATCTCGACGGGGCTACCTGGCAAAGAGTGTACAGATTATGTGTTGCAAATTCCGAATCGATCGGCCCGGTAGTTTTTACGGTACGATGGGTACCGACTATGAAAATGTTGGTTTTGGAAAACGCTCTTCATAGCAGCGAGCTGCATGTAGCTTTGCATGAAACGCGGATTTAAAAAAATCTTTTACTTGGTCAGTTTTGCTTCGATTGATCCAAAAAAAATTCACAATGTTCTTGAAAGGATCAGCATTCAGGGAAAAATGTTCTCTGTCTGTCACCAAACAAAATTAATTACCGATGCCCTCCCCTTAACCCTCATCGGTCCCTCCAGAATTGCATCGAATCGGTTCTGGTGTATGCGCGCGCAGATACACATTTTTTCCAAACTGTGCCAAAAACCCAAAACAAAAACTAACCACTTCTGATATTTTTTATTTATTCATTGGAATGTTCTTTATTGAAAAAAAATTATTACGTCTCATAAATTCTAAATTTTGCGTTGTTAAACCGGCAAATAGAAAATCATGTTTTTGAGAAAAATACGAATAACCGTGACAAAGTACGTTTTTCTCATTGTTTTTGGACACATCTTTTGCAAATATGATATCGATGGTCATGTCATGGTGGCATGTTACAATCTTATCGAATATTCCTTTCGTCAAATCTTAAACAGCAAGTCCTAAGTTGTATTTGGGAACGGTGTATCGATCACGACTATTATAAATTTGTGTTTTGAATTTTAAAACACATAAAACCAAAATTACTATGCCATATTTGGCAGGTTTTGATGGATTATTTCGACGGAACGGTTCCTAGTTTGTAGATAGTGTTCAAATTATTATTGCATCTATAGAACACATTTCTGATCGGTCAGAATTTATTACGAATCAAACGTTCAGATCTAGATCATCATATCGAATGCAACCATGAATTCGCTTGAAGGTTTATAACGGCTCCGTAGCTCCAAATATTGCTCGGTCAGTTTCAAATTTGAGTAACACGTTCACCATACCGGACAAAACAAGTTTTTTAATTGAAATCATATTTTCTGAGCGACGAAAAGGATTTTTTTCAGCTAAATACATATGGCGCATGCCTAAATTTTTTTAGTGATTTATTTCTATTCTACGATCAAAATAAATATATTTTTGAGAAATTCAGAATGTTTCATCGAACCGTTTTTGAGTAATTTGATATTTTCGAACCCAATTGTATACGCGCGCATAGAAATAACCGATGAGGGTTCAAGGGTGTTGGCCATCTTCATTTTGTTCCACAATCACAAAAACCTCCAGAAGAAAATAATAATAAACAAGGAACATCAAGATCATGAGCCCTTCGTCACCATCGTATGGCCAAAGTTCCTCTACCGTAGTAGATCGCGGAAAATGATGCACCTTTGCGGCAAATGCATGTTATTGGGCAATTGAATAACATAATCATTTAAGGTTCAAATATCAAGTTCAATTGCCGACGATAGTTTGGCATTAATTGGGATCGATTGGAATTAACTGGTGCGAACTGATGATTGGAATTTACTGGGTGGTGGTTTACACTTGACTCGTGTGGTGGCATGCCGGCACATGCCCTGACCAATGGAATAGCACGAACCAGGCACGGTCGACCCACTCGATCTTGCCTACCTTGCCAAAACTCGTCGATCTAAGTCGTTCGGCTCCAATCATCCACCGATCGGTAGATCGACCGATCCAAGGGCCCCATGTTATTATTGTTTTGCTGTTAACAGCAACATCAACCGTGCGTTTCATCACCACCACCTCTCAAATGGGGCGGTGGCGCGATGATCGCGATCCGAGCCGCATTGTTCCGGTTTCTGGCCTGGTGATGGGAGGGTTGCGTCCGCCAGCGAGCACGACGCTCGCTCGGGGTATGATTACGTGTTGCGGGGTGGTGCGTGTTGGTTTATGACGTGGTGTCTGCCATCCGCAACTCATCAAAGACTTAAAGCGCAAAGCGGAAGCAGCAGCAGCAGCAGTCTACTCTTTGGACTGTGACTTTGTCTTCTTGATCATGTTTCGGTGCTTCTACTGACCTTGATTGGTCCTGTCGTACACACACACACACACGTTCAGAGTGTGAAACGAAGAGACCTTTATTGTCGCAGTTGTCATCCAACTGGTCTTTTGATTCTTAAAAAAAAAAAATATTGCTCTGTCCGCAATTGTGCTTGTACCAAATTTACGCGGCGTATTGAAAAACCTTCTA
Source organism: Anopheles aquasalis (assembly GCF_943734665.1). Taxonomy (NCBI): domain Eukaryota; kingdom Metazoa; phylum Arthropoda; class Insecta; order Diptera; family Culicidae; genus Anopheles; species Anopheles aquasalis. The sequence continues at coordinate 6,588,920 of NC_064876.1, read as the reverse complement.
CTAACATCGTAGACAGCCAGTCGCATCGAAACACGTTCATTCTTCCGTTGGACTACTCGCCGGGATGGGATGGCGTGCTCCGGGAGAGCGATCGGTGTTGTTTTTGGTCGAACGAGTCAAACGCGATCGCGGCCGAATGCTCGATTCGACTTGACGTTTTTTTTTTTTTTTTTTTGTATACCCAGCACTGCGCCAAGCTATGCGCTGATAAGTGACCAGAGGAGATCTATGGCTCTGGCTCTGGCTCTGGTGGTGTTCGGGATCGCGAGGGGACCAAACCCACGAAAGTACCGCCGTGACATCGAAGGCGTCCACACACAGGCGTTTCGTCACCACTGACCGCGCGCGCACGCTACTCACAACACAGAGCCACGAAGCCGAGCGCGGAAGTCGCACAAGTCGCAGCGCAGTGACGTCGCCCTGCCTGTGACGTTTGGGAAAATTCCGCTCGTGATGCGGCCTCCGCTTAAGCAGCCGCCAGTGTGGCTGTTACCGCTCCTGCTATCAACTTCCGGCTGGGCTGCGCCACTGCTGCGGGATCGAAGTGCGAAGAGCTTCATCCCGATCGGTAACAGTGTTGGCGATGCGGAACAGGAATCGCTGGTGACGCTTGGACGGTGCGCAGCGAAGGAACGTCTGCTGCACGTCGAGAATCTGACGATCGTCAAAAGCCCGACGACCACGCTCACCGGAACGCTTGAGGTTTGTGGTCCCTTCTCTCTTTCTCTCTCTCTCTCTCTCTCTCTCTCTCTCTCTCTCCTCGATCGTTCAATAGAATCGCCTTCCCTGTGCAGATCCACATCGATCCACGGTTTGCGGTGAGCTGTGTCCTTGCCCGCCCCAAAACACCGTCCAGTCGGGCCGCACTGCACGGCTATCGGTTCCTCCGGCCCAGCTGCATTGAGATCCACGTGCAGGAGCAACAAGAGCTACCATTCGGACGGACGGACGAATCCTCCCTGGATTATCGGCTGCTCGTCTATGGGGTGCCAGCCTAAGGCCAGCTGTAGCTGCAGCCGCCGCCTAGCGGTTAGTGGCGGAAGCCCCAGGGGTCGGGGGGGCTCGCAAAACAACAACAATAAACACGCTCCGCAGCTCTAGCTCGCTCACACAATGTAGACGGACCCCCGCGGGTAGGATTTGGAGCCCGATTGATGACAGAACGCGCCGCAAATCGCACTGTGACGTCACCGCTCCTGATAGAACAGTATCATGAGATGCACACCCATCTAAGGATCCGGTTCCGACCAGCGCATTCGCTAGGGAAGCACGGATCAGGTGGAGCGTTCATGATGCGCACCCGCGGAACACCACGGTTCCACGGTCACGGCCGCGCCTTCGGGGCACACATCACATGTTCGCCCGGTCCCTCTCTCTCTCTCTTTCTCTCTCTCTCTCTCCCTCTCTGCTCTGTCTTATCAATCGACATCGTGGGGCGGCCGCAGGAGCGTGATCAGTCAGGCGGTCAGGCCGGCCGATCAGCAGCCGCCTCCAGGCGCGCCAGATCAGCTGATTACCACCGATCATGCAGGTGTACGGCCAGTGTGAAAAGCGGGAGAAAGAAAGGAGCAATAAATTAGAACCGAACCGGTGCCACCGACCACAGTGCACTGTGACTGCTGGGCGGACGCAGAGGATACTAGCGCTTAGGCTACTCTCCGCTACTTGCTAAGCTTGAACGTCGCCAGGCACCGCGGGACCGGAACCCCCGGGAGTTATTGTGTGTTTGTGTGCGCGTGCGTGTATCAGAGTGTGTGTGTGTGAGAGAGAGAAAGAAAGAGAGAGAGCGTGATTAGAAAACCTCGTCCCGAGTACAGCAAAACAGGAAACAGCAACCATCCCCCATCCATCTCCATGGCAACAAGGGTCGTCACCGGTGGCAACAGCAACCAAATGCGAAGGTAAAGAACTCGGGCTACGCTCGGGCGCCTCCTCTGCCACCGCGAAGGTCTTAAAGGTTCACCTTCCGCCCGGTTTTCCCTGCACGTCCAAACTTATCGCGAATCGCGCGCCATCCATCCATCGGCGTATCGCGCGAAGCCCATCACCATCACCCCATCACGGGGGGGGGGGGGGGGGGGGGGGCACTTCAGAAGTGACAAGACACGTTAGGCAACTGCGCACACCACCCCGCAACCACCGCGCGCTGCGTGCGTAACGCGATGCGCCGGCCCCGGGGGTGTCCGCGTCGCGCTCGTGAAAGTTGGATCCAAGCGTTTCGCGGATTTTCCGGTGAGGCGGTGAGGAAAGCGAGGGAAAACCCCGGCAAACCATCAGCTGGAGGAAGCGGCGGCCAGACCGCCAGTAACCAGGTGCGCGCCACGCTATGCCACGCCGTTGGCGATTGCGTAACCATCGCGTCGGTTCGCGTCCGGCCCCCGTCCTGGCCTGTAAAAGCAACAGTAGCACTCTCCTCTAGCTCGGTGCATATGACTGGCGGTGACTCCGAAACTCACGTGAAACCCCAATTGTGGCCCAGTGGCCCAGAGTTTTACAGACCGCGTCGTACTAGCTGGTTTTCGTTAAAGAAGGAGTCCTTTGGCTCGGAGTGATGGCTGTCCACTAAACCACGCACCCAGTGGCACGCACGAGCTGGAGTCGGGGGACCTGTGCGACGACCTGACGACCGTACGGAAACGGTTACAATCCATTTAACCTTTCAAATGGATTTGAACGGCACACTCATAGTGCGCGTGCGCAGATACGTGTGTGCGTGTGTGCGTTGACATTGGCCTTAGACGATCGATAGAAACTAACTGATGCCGAGCAAGGCCATTTGAAGCAATGAAGGGTTCACATCGCAAGCGCCACATCTTCTAGACATGCAGAATTCGATAAGGACCAAGCAAGCGTGCGACGGTGTGACGGTCCACACACAAACACCCACACAGACCCATGCAGGCACAGATCCTTCGCGATGATAGTGGCGTGACCGCTCGCCAGATGCACCGGATCTCATCTCCTCCACCTTAGCACCAACAATAACAACAACAACAACAACAACAACAACAATGCCTGCCGACCAAACAACACGAGGTTGCTAGGTAGCGGAGGCGCAATTTTCGCACTGTCACGGTGGCGGATGGGTTGAGTAATGATTGGGGGGGGGGAGAGAGGTTCGGAGCGTGGAAGCAGTTGGGGGCTGACGAAGCGCTCGCGCAGAACGGCCGTCGTCGTCGTCGTCGTCGTCGTCGGGCCTTCGCCACCCGATCAGATGATGCCAGTCATCGCGGGCGGCCCCCTTGCTTTTCCCACCTCTCGCTCGCTCGCTCGCTCGGGTTGGTGGTCGTGTTCGTGGTTCGCGGTCGTGGTGCACGACTATCGGCCGATATGTAGAGCTGTGTTTGCCAATCGCCCAGAGCGCTGTAACGCTAGGTTGGTATACACCGAGCGCAGCGGTCTGGTTGATTGAGCAACTTCTGCTGCTGTGCAAGGGAACGGTCGGAAATATTTTTATTTCTCCAACCCTCTCACCCACCCACCCACCCCCTTCAACCACACCATCCCAACTTTTTCTCTCTTTGTCTCGCTTTGACTCTGTATAATTCTGTTGTAGTAGTATTTGTTTGAAATTTGTGCAACAGTTCGCACTAGTCAAACGTATATCGAATAGATTGTTTGGACGATGAAAAGGAGTGGGTTACAGCTGGCTGGGATGGCCCTTGCCATCTGCCATGCGCGAGTGCCGTGAGGTGCAATCATAAAACCGACGGTTTCAGTTTCGATGTTCACGATAACATAGGGCGTGTGGCTGGCCCCGTTACGCCAGATCGTTACCGGAAGAGTAAATCTACCTGTAGGCCAGCCTCCTATCCGTTAGCCGATTTGTAGCCGGCGTAGTAGTCCGTATCAAAGAGTCCTGGCCAGGGCCGGACATAGGCAAACGAATGTCCTTTCTCACTAGTCCATTACGATCCTTGAAATTGAAATTTTCCCTCTCTCTCTCTCTCTCTCTCTCTCTTTCTTTCTCTCTCTCTCTTTCTTTCTTTCTCTCTCTCTTTCTTTTGCTGCTTTTTCGCACTCTGTGTGTGATAAACACACTATTTGCAGCGCTGGTAGATATCGTCCTGCCGAGTCAGATAGTGGGAGCTCGGTGGCGACCGCGGCGACGGTTGCGCACCACGGGGGGGCACAGCCAAAACCAGGGACGGTACCGCCGAAGCGGCCAGTCAGCAATGAGCAGCAGCTGAGCGTACAGCAACAGCAGCAACAGCAACATCCAATTCGTGTTCCCGTTGTAGCCGCCGCCGCCGCCGCCACCGCCGCCACAAGTAGCAGCGTTGTCACCGCGGACCAGCAGCAGCACCATCATCAGCAACACCTCACCCACCACCACCACCATCAGCCGCGCCAACAATCGACAGTAGTAGCGATGGGCGACACACCGATCAACCGGGACCGCCTGGGCCAGTGGCCAACCGGGCCGGATGGCGAAACCGCTGGTGCCATCTCGGGCTTCGATCGGCTCCGGATTGGCAAGTACAACAAGGTAGGTGTGCGTATGTGTGTGTGTGTGTGTGTGATTTTTGGGCGTCACACAAAACGAAAAAAAAAGGTCCCGCACATGACCTTTCCTTCACCGCTAAAGGTCAACAAAGGGCAAGAATAGTGGAAACCCGCGGAGATATGAGGGGGGGGGGGAGGTCTGGTGATCCGTGGCCACGCGGCTTGTTTGTTTTGGTGTCTAGTTCTCGTTTCGCCCATTTGCTCATTTCATCACAATCCTCGCACCACCCGTTCCCCCCGTATCCTTCTCTTTTATCCTTTCATCTCGCGATCTCCCTCACGCCAGACGCCAGATGCCAGGGCCGCTCCATGAATCACCTGATGCCGCGATAATTGAGTTTAGACCATCCCACCTCCCCCCCCCCGTCCCCCCTCTTTCCGATCAAAAGGGACAGCTTGGTGAATTGTTTGGCGCTTTTCGCGCTTCCAGCTGCAGCGTCTGTGTCCGAGAGAGAAAGAGAGAGAGAGATAGAGAGAGAAAAAGGGGGGGGGGGGAAGATATTCTTCAAAATACGGCTCCAGCAAGCGTGCGATGTCTCGGTCGCGGTCTCCCGGCCACGGCGCCTGGCGTTCTGACGCAAATCGCGCTTGGGTCAATTGTGCGACACAGACACACAGGTTAACGCACAACACAACAACAACAGCAAAAAAGAAGTTGTAGCAAGTGAGGGGCCGTCTGAAACCCCCCACCCCTCCCCCCCTTCCCCCTTACCTATCTTTCCCTGGGCCTTCCCACACGAACGGTTCGCTGTCCTTCGCCTCTCCATTCCATTCACCACGGTCTGGCGAGCGCACAACGCCGTGTATCGATCTCGAAAGTCCTTCAAATGGCATCTAAACAGGATGATAGAGGAGGAGGAGGAGGAGTAGGGCGGGAGCTAGTGGAGCGTGGATTGGATCTCGTATTTGCTGAACTCACTCACAGAGACCTTCTTACATCCTTTAGTGCTTCTTTAGTGCTGCTTCCATCTGTCGATTGCGGTACTGCTCTCGATTCGCATCATGCGTACGCACCGCACACATCCGCCTTGCCACCCTCCAACCACCTCCCCCCCCATCTCTCCCCCACCACCTTCCACCCTCAAGGGGTCAGCTCCTACCAGCCATACCATACCGCATGCCCTTGGCTTTGACCGCGGCTACTGAGCGACCGAGCTGCGGTCAGATGGTGGTGGGTGGCGCGATAAAGTCCAATTTACGGTACCACTGATCATCAACCCATTCTCTCTTTCTTTCTTTTTTTCTCTCTCTCTCTCTCTCTCTCTCTCGCCCTCTCTTTTTTTTCTCTCACTCACTCACACTCTCGCCCTCTATCTCTCTTCGTAGGGACTATCGTTTAGCATCGAGGAGCGGCAGGCACTCGGTATCCATGGGCTGTTGCCGGCCGTGGTGCGTTCGGAAGAGGCCCAGGTCGAGCACTGTGCGGAGCTGCTGCGCCACTACGAGGCCCCGTTGGACAAGTACATCTACCTGATGGGGTTGCTGGACCGAAACGAGCGGCTGTTCTACCGTCTGCTCGCCTCCAACATCGGCGAGATGATGCCGCTGGTGTACACGCCGACGGTCGGGCTGGCCTGCCAGCGCTACAGTCTGGTGTTCGAGAGGCCGCGCGGCCTCTTCGTCACCATCAACGACCGTGGCCACGTGTACGAGGTGCTGTGTAACTGGCCGGAGTCGGACGTGCGCGCGATCGTCGTAACGGACGGCGAGCGCATCCTCGGACTCGGCGATTTGGGCGCGAACGGGATGGGCATCCCGGTCGGCAAGCTGGCCCTCTACACGGCACTCGCCGGCATCAAGCCGCACCAGTGTCTACCGGTCACGCTCGACGTCGGCACCAACACGCAGTCGATACTGGACGATCCGCTGTACATAGGGCTGCGGCAGCGGCGCGTCACCGGCCCGGACTACGACGCGCTGGTGCAGGAGTTCATGGAGGCGGCGGTGCGCCGTTTCGGTCGCAACTGTCTGATCCAGTTCGAGGACTTTGCGAACGCGAACGCGTTCCGCTTTCTCGACCGCTATCGGAACGACTACTGCACCTTCAACGATGACATCCAGGGAACGGCAGCCGTCGCGGTCGCCGGTCTGTTCGCTTCGCTGCGCATCACCCGCACCAAGCTGTCGGACAACCGGATACTGTTCCAGGGGGCGGGCGAGGCGGCGCTCGGTATCGCGCAGTTGTGCGTGATGGCACTGCAGCATGATGGGCTGAGCGAGACCGAAGCCCGGAGTCGCATCTGGCTCGTCGACAGCCGCGGTCTGATCGTGAAGGATCGGCCGGCCGGCGGGCTGAGCGGCCACAAGCACAACTTCGCGCACGAGCACCCACCGGTCGATACGCTGCACGAGGCGGTCCAGCAGCTTCGGCCAACCATCCTGATCGGGGCAGCTGCTATCGCCGGCGCCTTCACGCCCGCCATCCTGCGCGCCATGGCTGACTGCAACGAGCGGCCCGTCATCTTTGCCCTCTCCAACCCGACCAGCAAGGCAGAATGCACGGCGGAGCAGGCGTACCAGCACACGGACGGTCGGGCCGTGTTTGCTTCCGGTTCACCCTTCGATCCGGTCACCTACGGTGGTCGCACGTTCTATCCCGGTCAGGGCAACAATTCGTACATCTTCCCCGGCATCGCGCTCGGCGTACTGTGCGCCGGTGCGGGTACCATTCCCGAGGAGGTGTTCCTGCGTTCCGCCCAGCGGTTGGCCGAGATCGTGACGGACGAGGATCTGGAGCGGGGCAGCCTTTACCCGCCTCTCGACCGCATCCAGGAGTGCTCGGTGCAGATCGCCGTACACATCATGGAGTACGCGTACCAGCAGGGTATCGCTGCAACGCAACCGGAACCGCGCGACAAGGAGGCGTTCGTGCGCGCACAGATGTACGATCCCCACTATCAGTCAGCCCTGCCAACGGTTTACGCCTGGCCGAAGCTGTAAGACACAGCTAGACACTCCGTGATCTATCCACGCTCTATCAATGGTGTGCGTGTTTGTTATATCTCGTACTGTTCTGTGTTGTTGATTGTGTTGTGTTATAACTATGTACTACTATGTCCTTCTCATTTGCCAATATCCCAACCCCGAATCCCCACCACCCCCCCAGGACGTCGCTTATGCTCCAGTCAGTCTATGAGTTTACGCTCAACAGGCTTCTCCAAAAACAAACACCCCGTACCAGGGCTCCCCAGGATCACGCGCTATCACTTCTGTTATGTTGTTTTATTTCTTCATTGTTTTCCCGGGGCCTTTGCTAGTGTGCCGATGCTATGTTAAAGCACAAAAAAAAGAAGAATCGAACCCCCTGGTAAAGGTAAATAAATATTTATTCGCTAATGTTTGGCATATACCTGCTTGGTAGCGTTGTGTACCAACTTGAAAGTTACTTCTACTAAGCGCCGGTACTGTTCGTACACATCATTCCATGCAGATTGTTCATTATTGGTGGACTACAGGGTGACGCTGGGTTGACGGGACACAAGATCATAATCGACATATACGGTGGTTGGGGTGCGCACGGTGGTGGTGCATTCTCTCAGTAAAGATTTTACCAAAGTCGACCGTTCGGCTGCGTACGCTGCCCGTTAGGTAGCCAAGTCGCTGGTTAAGGCCGGTATCTGTTGCCGCTGCCTGGTGCAGGTGATCTATGACATCGGTTTGGCAGAGCCACTGTCCATCACAGTATTCGATTGCGGAACGTCGAAGTACAGCCACAAGGAGCTGCTTAAGATCAATTCGGATAACTTTGACCTTCACCCGGGCAAGGTCGTGGGTGATCTGAAGTTGCGCACTCCATTCTACTAGCGCACCAGCACGTAGGGACACTTTGGACGCGAAGGTTTCCCATCCGAGGAACCGAAGGTGCTGAACGTTAAATGATTATTTCGCTGTTTATTTATTACTATAATGAAATGTCTTTTGGCCTGAATTAGCTTAACCTAATTATAAATGGCGTGCATGAGCTTAACCTAAAACGCATCACAAACAAGTACTGAACCAGAGCCCTACACCAATAATCCGTAAGCTATGACTATGTCACCGCAAAGGGTTAATTCTCTATAAGCCGCACTTGGCATGACTGCAGTCATGTTTCGGACATGTGCGAAAAGCAAAGACTGTAGCTTATATAATATACAAAATCATGCTTAGGCTCCTGAGTGTCTCATTCCCCGCATTCCCTCCATAAGAATCTCGATGCTTCAAATTCATCGAAGATACGTCGAAGTACAGCTACAAGGAGCTGCTTAAAATCGACCTTTGCCCGGGAAAGATCGTGCGTGGCTGTTGGTGCTGAACGTTCAATGATTATTTCGCTATTAATTTATTACTATAATGAAAGGTCTTTTGGCCTGAATTATCTTAACCTAATTATAAATGGCGTGCCCAAGAAAGATCGTGCGTGGCTGTTGGTGCTGAACGTTCAATGATTATTTCGCTATTAATTTATTACTATAATGAAAGGTCTTTTGGCCTGAATTAGCTTAACCTAATTATAAATGGCGTGCATGAGCTTAACCTAAAACGCATCACAAACAAGTACTGAACCAGAGCCCTACACCAATAATCCGTAAGCTATGACTATGTCAACGTACAGGGTTAATTCTCTATAAGCCGCACTTGGCATGACTGCAGTCATGTTTCGGACATGTGCGAAAAGCAAAGACTGTAGCTTATATAATATACAAAAACATGCTTAGGCTCCTGAGTGTCTCATTCCCCGCATTCCCTCCATAAGAATCTCAATGCTTCAAATTCATCGAAGATACGTCGAAGTACAGCTACAAGGAGCTGCTTAAAATCGACCTTTGCCCGGGAAAGATCGTGCGTGGCCTGAAGCTGCGCACTCCATTCTACCAGCGCACCAGAACGTAGGGACACTTTGGACGCGAAGGTTTCCCATCGAAGGAGCCGAAGTTGCTGAACATTCAATGATTATGCCTCTCATTCGAGTAGGCCAAGATAGCTCTTTTGGCGTGAATTAGCTTAAACTAATTATAAATGACGTGCATTAGCTTAAGCTAAAACGCATTACAAACAAGCAATAAACCAGATTCCTACACCAATAATCCGTAAGCTATGACTATGTCACCGCAAAGGGTTAATTCTCTGTAAGCCACACTTGGCATGACTGTGCGAAGAGCAAAGACTGTAGCTCATATAATATACAAAAACATCCTTAGGCTCCGGTTCCGCTACTTAGTTACCTCTGCCAGGACAGTAGACAATCGTTAGTTGAACAATTGTTATCCCATGTGAAACGGTGGCTTTGGGGAAGCGAAGAAATGCAAAAAAAAAGTTGATTCATTTGTGTCAGTACGTTGCCGTGGTCGAACAGTTGCGAGAGTAGTGATGTCTAAGTTTCCGCAATGCCTCCATACGGGTCGCGATGCTTCGAATACGTCGAAGATACGTCGAAATACAGCCACAAGGAGCTGCTGAAGATCATATCGGATAACTTTGATCTTCACCCGGGCAAGATCGTGGGTGATATGAAGTTGCGCACTCCATTCTACTAGCGCACCAGAACGTAGGGACACTTTGGACGCGAAGGTTTCCCATCGAAGGAGCCGAAGTTGCTGAACATTCAATGATTATGCCTCTCATTCGAGTAGGCCAAGATAGCTTGAATTAGCTTAAACTAATTATAAATGACGTGCATTAGCTTAAGCTAAAACGCATTACAAACAAGCAATAAACCAGATTCCTACACCAATAATCCGTAAGCTATGACTATGTCACCGCAAAGGGTTAATTCTCTATAAGCCACACTTGGCATGACTGTGCGAAGAGCAAAGACTGTAGCTCATATAATATACAAAAACATCCTTAGGCTCCGGTTCCGCTACTTAGTTACCTCTGCCAGGACAGTAGACAATCGTTAGTTGAACAATTGTTATCCCATGTGAAACGGTGGCTTTGGGGAAGCGAAGAAATGCAAAAAAAAGTTGATTCATTTGTTTCAGTACGTTGCCGTGGTCGAACAGTTGCGAGAGTAGTGATGTCTAAGTTTCCGCAATGCCTCCATACGGGTCGCGATGCTTCGAATACGTCGAAGATACGTCGAAATACAGCCACAAGGAGCTGCTGAAGATCATATCGGATAACTTTGATCTTCACCCGGGCAAGATCGTGGGTGATATGAAGTTGCGCACTCCATTCTACTAGCGCACCAGAACGTAGGGACACTTTGGACGCGAAGGTTTCCCATCGAAGGAGCCGAAGTTGCTGAACATCCAATGATTATGCCTCTCATTCGAGTAGGCCAAGATAGCTTGAATTAGCTTAAACTAATTATAAATGACGTGCATTAGCTTAAGCTAAAACGCATTACAAACAAGCAATAAACCAGATTCCTACACCAATAATCCGTAAGCTATGACTATGTCACCGCAAAGGGTTAATTCTCTATAAGCCACACTTGGCATGACTGTGCGAAGAGCAAAGACTGTAGCTCATATAATATACAAAAACATCCTTAGGCTCCGGTTCCGCTACTTAGTTACCTCTGCCAGGACAGTAGACAATCGTTAGTTGAACAATTGTTATCCCATGTGAAACGGTGGCTTTGGGGAAGCGAAGAAATGCAAAAAAAAAGTTGATTCATTTGTTTCAGTACGTTGCCGTGGTCGAACAGTTGCGAGAGTAGTGATGTCTAAGTTTCCGCAATGCCTCCATACGGGTCGCGATGCTTCGAATACGTCGAAGATACGTCGAAATACAGCCACAAGGAGCTGCTGAAGATCATATCGGATAACTTTGATCTTCACCCGGGCAAGATCGTGGGTGATATGAAGTTGCGCACTCCATTCTACTAGCGCACCAGAACGTAGGGACACTTTGGACGCGAAGGTTTCCCATCGAAGGAGCCGAAGTTGCTGAACATTCAATGATTATGCCTCTCATTCGAGTAGGCCAAGATAGCTTGAATTAGCTTAAACTAATTATAAATGACGTGCATTAGCTTAAGCTAAAACGCATTACAAACAAGCAATAAACCAGATTCCTACACCAATAATCCGTAAGCTATGACTATGTCACCGCAAAGGGTTAATTCTCTATAAGCCACACTTGGCATGACTGTGCGAAGAGCAAAGACTGTAGCTCATATAATATACAAAAACATCCTTAGGCTCCGGTTCCGCTACTTAGTTACCTCTGCCAGGACAGTAGACAATCGTTAGTTGAACAATTGTTATCCCATGTGAAACGGTGGCTTTGGGGAAGCGAAGAAATGCAAAAACAAAGTTGATTCATTTGTTTCAGTACGTTGCCGTGGTCGAACAGTTGCGAGAGTAGTGATGTCTAAGTTTCCGCAATGCCTCCATACGGGTCGCGATGCTTCGAATACGTCGAAGATACGTCAAAATACAGCCACAAGGAGCTGCTGAAGATCATATCGGATAACTTTGATCTTCACCCGGGCAAGATCGTGGGTGATATGAAGTTGCGCACTCCATTCTACTAGCGCACCAGAACGTAGGGACACTTTGGACGCGAAGGTTTCCCATCGAAGGAGCCGAAGTTGCTGAACATTCAATGATTATGCCTCTCATTCGAGTAGGCCAAGATAGCTTGAATTAGCTTAAACTAATTATAAATGACGTGCATTAGCTTAAGCTAAAACGCATTACAAACAAGCAATAAACCAGATTCCTACACCAATAATCCGTAAGCTATGACTATGTCACCGCAAAGGGTTAATTCTCAATAAGCCACACTTGGCATGACTGTGCGAAGAGCAAAGACTGTAGCTCATATAACATACAAAAACATCCTTAGGCTCCGGTTCCGCTACTTAGTTACCTCTGCCAGGACAGTAGACAATCGTTAGTTGAACAATTGTTATCCCATGTGAAACGGTGGCTTTGGGGAAGCGAAGAAATGCAAAAACAAAGTTGATTCATTTGTTTCAGTACGTTGCCGTGGTCGAACAGTTGCGAGAGTAGTGATGTCTAAGTTTCCGCAATGCCTCCATACGGGTCGCGATGCTTCGAATACGTCGAAGATACGTCGAAATACAGCCACAAGGAGCTGCTGAAGATCATATCGGATAACTTTGATCTTCACCCGGGCAAGATCGTGGGTGATATGAAGTTGCGCACTCCATTCTACTAGCGCACCAGAACGTAGGGACACTTTGGACGCGAAGGTTTCCCATCGAAGGAGCCGAAGTTGCTGAACATTCAATGATTATGCCTCTCATTCGAGTAGGCCAAGATAGCTTGAATTAGCTTAAACTAATTATAAATGACGTGCATTAGCTTAAGCTAAAACGCATTACAAACAAGCAATAAACCAGATTCCTACACCAATAATCCGTAAGCTATGACTATGTCACCGCAAAGGGTTAATTCTCTATAAGCCACACTTGGCATGACTGTGCGAAGAGCAAAGACTGTAGCTCATATAATATACAAAAACATCCTTAGGCTCCGGTTCCGCTACTTAGTTACCTCTGCCAGGACAGTAGACAATCGTTAGTTGAACAATTGTTATCCCATGTGAAACGGTGGCTTTGGGGAAGCGAAGAAATGCAAAAAAAAAGTTGATTCATTTGTTTCAGTACGTTGCCGTGGTCGAACAGTTGCGAGAGTAGTGATGTCTAAGTTTCCGCAATGCCTCCATACGGGTCGCGATGCTTCGAATACGTCGAAGATACGTCAAAATACAGCCACAAGGAGCTGCTGAAGATCATATCGGATAACTTTGATCTTCACCCGGGCAAGATCGTGGGTGATATGAAGTTGCGCACTCCATTCTACTAGCGCACCAGAACGTAGGGACACTTTGGACGCGAAGGTTTCCCATCGAAGGAGCCGAAGTTGCTGAACATTCAATGATTATGCCTCTCATTCGAGTAGGCCAAGATAGCTTGAATTAGCTTAAACTAATTATAAATGACGTGCATTAGCTTAAGCTAAAACGCATTACAAACAAGCAATAAACCAGATTCCTACACCAATAATCCGTAAGCTATGACTATGTCACCGCAAAGGGTTAATTCTCTATAAGCCACACTTGGCATGACTGTGCGAAGAGCAAAGACTGTAGCTCATATAATATACAAAAACATCCTTAGGCTCCGGTTCCGCTACTTAGTTACCTCTGCCAGGACAGTAGACAATCGTTAGTTGAACAATTGTTATCCCATGTGAAACGGTGGCTTTGGGGAAGCGAAGAAATGCAAAAAAAAAGTTGATTCATTTGTTTCAGTACGTTGCCGTGGTCGAACAGTTGCGAGAGTAGTGATGTCTAAGTTTCCGCAATGCCTCCATACGGGTCGCGATGCTTCGAATACGTCGAAGGTACGTCGAAATACAGTCACAAGGAGCTGCTGAAGATCATATCGGATAACTTTGATCTTCACCCGGGCAAGATCGTGGGTGATATGAAGTTGCGCACTCCATTCTACTAGCGCACCAGAACGTAGGGACACTTTGGACGCGAAGGTTTCCCATCGAAGGAGCCGAAGTTGCTGAACATTCAATGATTATGCCTCTCATTCGAGTAGGCCAAGATAGCTTGAATTAGCTTAAACTAATTATAAATGACGTGCATTAGCTTAAGCTAAAACGCATTACAAACAAGCAATAAACCAGATTCCTACACCAATAATCCGTAAGCTATGACTATGTCACCGCAAAGGGTTAATTCTCTATAAGCCACACTTGGCATGACTGTACGAAGAGCAAAGACTGTAGCTCATATAATATACAAAAACATCCTTAGGCTCCGGTTCCGCTACATAGTTACCTCTGCCAGGACAGTAGACAATCGTTAGTTGAACAATTGTTATCCCATGTGAAACGGTGGCTTTGGGGAAGCGAAGAAATGCAAAAAAAAAGTTGATTCATTTGTTTCAGTACGTTGCCGTGGTCGAACAGTTGCGAGAGTAGTGATGTCTAAGTTTCCGCAATGCCTCCATACGGGTCGCGATGCTTCGAATACGTCGAAGATAAGTCGAAATACAGTCACAAGGAGCTGCTGAAGATCATATCGGATAACTTTGATCTTCACCCGGGCAAGATCGTGGGTGATATGAAGTTGCGCACTCCATTCTACTAGCGCACCAGAACGTAGGGACACTTTGGACGCGAAGGTTTCCCATCGAAGGAGCCGAAGTTGCTGAACATTCAATGATTATGCCTCTCATTCGAGTAGGCCAAGATAGCTTGAATTAGCTTAAACTAATTATAAATGACGTGCATTAGCTTAAGCTAAAACGCATTACAAACAAGCAATAAACCAGATTCCTACACCAATAATCCGTAAGCTATGACTATGTCACCGCAAAGGGTTAATTCTCTATAAGCCACACTTGGCATGACTGTGCGAAGAGCAAAGACTGTAGCTCATATAATATACAAAAACATCCTTAGGCTCCGGTTCCGCTACTTAGTTACCTCTGCCAGGACAGTAGACAATCGTTAGTTGAACAATTGTTATCCCATGTGAAACGGTGGCTTTGGGGAAGCGAAGAAATGCAAAAAAAAAGTTGATTCATTTGTTTCAGTACGTTGCCGTGGTCGAACAGTTGCGAGAGTAGTGATATCTAAGTTTCCGCAATGCCTCCATACGGGTCGCGATGCTTCGAATACGTCGAAGATACGTCGAAATACAGCCACAAGGAGCTG
This sequence comes from Anopheles aquasalis, assembly GCF_943734665.1. NCBI lineage: Eukaryota > Metazoa > Arthropoda > Insecta > Diptera > Culicidae > Anopheles > Anopheles aquasalis. The sequence continues at coordinate 6,573,780 of NC_064876.1, read as the reverse complement.
CTGAAGATCATATCGGATAACTTTGATCTTCACCCGGGCAAGATCGTGGGTGATATGAAGTTGCGCACTCCATTCTACTAGCGCACCAGAACGTAGGGACACTTTGGACGCGAAGGTTTCCCATCGAAGGAGCCGAAGTTGCTGAACATCCAATGATTATGCCTCTCATTCGAGTAGGCCAAGATAGCTTGAATTAGCTTAAACTAATTATAAATGACGTGCATTAGCTTAAGCTAAAACGCATTACAAACAAGCAATAAACCAGATTCCTACACCAATAATCCGTAAGCTATGACTATGTCACCGCAAAGGGTTAATTCTCTATAAGCCACACTTGGCATGACTGTGCGAAGAGCAAAGACTGTAGCTCATATAATATACAAAAACATCCTTAGGCTCCGGTTCCGCTACTTAGTTACCTCTGCCAGGACAGTAGACAATCGTTAGTTGAACAATTGTTATCCCATGTGAAACGGTGGCTTTGGGGAAGCGAAGAAATGCAAAAAAAAAGTTGATTCATTTGTTTCAGTACGTTGCCGTGGTCGAACAGTTGCGAGAGTAGTGATGTCTAAGTTTCCGCAATGCCTCCATACGGGTCGCGATGCTTCGAATACGTCGAAGATACGTCGAAATACAGCCACAAGGAGCTGCTGAAGATCATATCGGATAACTTTGATCTTCACCCGGGCAAGATCGTGGGTGATATGAAGTTGCGCACTCCATTCTACTAGCGCACCAGAACGTAGGGACACTTTGGACGCGAAGGTTTCCCATCGAAGGAGCCGAAGTTGCTGAACATTCAATGATTATGCCTCTCATTCGAGTAGGCCAAGATAGCTTGAATTAGCTTAAACTAATTATAAATGACGTGCATTAGCTTAAGCTAAAACGCATTACAAACAAGCAATAAACCAGATTCCTACACCAATAATCCGTAAGCTATGACTATGTCACCGCAAAGGGTTAATTCTCTATAAGCCACACTTGGCATGACTGTGCGAAGAGCAAAGACTGTAGCTCATATAATATACAAAAACATCCTTAGGCTCCGGTTCCGCTACTTAGTTACCTCTGCCAGGACAGTAGACAATCGTTAGTTGAACAATTGTTATCCCATGTGAAACGGTGGCTTTGGGGAAGCGAAGAAATGCAAAAAAAAAGTTGATTCATTTGTTTCAGTACGTTGCCGTGGTCGAACAGTTGCGAGAGTAGTGATGTCTAAGTTTCCGCAATGCCTCCATACGGGTCGCGATGCTTCGAATACGTCGAAGATACGTCGAAATACAGCCACAAGGAGCTGCTGAAGATCATATCGGATAACTTTGATCTTCACCCGGGCAAGATCGTGGGTGATATGAAGTTGCGCACTCCATTCTACTAGCGCACCAGAACGTAGGGACACTTTGGACGCGAAGGTTTCCCATCGAAGGAGCCGAAGTTGCTGAACATTCAATGATTATGCCTCTCATTCGAGTAGGCCAAGATAGCTTGAATTAGCTTAAACTAATTATAAATGACGTGCATTAGCTTAAGCTAAAACGCATTACAAACAAGCAATAAACCAGATTCCTACACCAATAATCCGTAAGCTATGACTATGTCACCGCAAAGGGTTAATTCTCAATAAGCCACACTTGGCATGACTGTGCGAAGAGCAAAGACTGTAGCTCATATAACATACAAAAACATCCTTAGGCTCCGGTTCCGCTACTTAGTTACCTCTGCCAGGACAGTAGACAATCGTTAGTTGAACAATTGTTATCCCATGTGAAACGGTGGCTTTGGGGAAGCGAAGAAATGCAAAAACAAAGTTGATTCATTTGTTTCAGTACGTTGCCGTGGTCGAACAGTTGCGAGAGTAGTGATGTCTAAGTTTCCGCAATGCCTCCATACGGGTCGCGATGCTTCGAATACGTCGAAGATACGTCGAAATACAGCCACAAGGAGCTGCTGAAGATCATATCGGATAACTTTGATCTTCACCCGGGCAAGATCGTGGGTGATATGAAGTTGCGCACTCCATTCTACTAGCGCACCAGAACGTAGGGACACTTTGGACGCGAAGGTTTCCCATCGAAGGAGCCGAAGTTGCTGAACATTCAATGATTATGCCTCTCATTCGAGTAGGCCAAGATAGCTTGAATTAGCTTAAACTAATTATAAATGACGTGCATTAGCTTAAGCTAAAACGCATTACAAACAAGCAATAAACCAGATTCCTACACCAATAATCCGTAAGCTATGACTATGTCACCGCAAAGGGTTAATTCTCTATAAGCCACACTTGGCATGACTGTGCGAAGAGCAAAGACTGTAGCTCATATAATATACAAAAACATCCTTAGGCTCCGGTTCCGCTACTTAGTTACCTCTGCCAGGACAGTAGACAATCGTTAGTTGAACAATTGTTATCCCATGTGAAACGGTGGCTTTGGGGAAGCGAAGAAATGCAAAAAAAAAGTTGATTCATTTGTTTCAGTACGTTGCCGTGGTCGAACAGTTGCGAGAGTAGTGATGTCTAAGTTTCCGCAATGCCTCCATACGGGTCGCGATGCTTCGAATACGTCGAAGATAAGTCGAAATACAGTCACAAGGAGCTGCTGAAGATCATATCGGATAACTTTGATCTTCACCCGGGCAAGATCGTGGGTGATATGAAGTTGCGCACTCCATTCTACTAGCGCACCAGAACGTAGGGACACTTTGGACGCGAAGGTTTCCCATCGAAGGAGCCGAAGTTGCTGAACATTCAATGATTATGCCTCTCATTCGAGTAGGCCAAGATAGCTTGAATTAGCTTAAACTAATTATAAATGACGTGCATTAGCTTAAGCTAAAACGCATTACAAACAAGCAATAAACCAGATTCCTACACCAATAATCCGTAAGCTATGACTATGTCACCGCAAAGGGTTAATTCGCTATAAGCCACACTTGGCATGACTGTGCGAAGAGCAAAGACTATAGCTCATATAATATACAAAAACATCCTTAGGCTCCGGTTCCGCTACTTAGTTACCTCTGCCAGGACAGTAGACAATCGTTAGTTGAACAATTGTTATCCCATGTGAAACGGTGGCTTTGGGGAAGCGAAGAAATGCAAAAAAAAAGTTGATTCATTTGTTTCAGTACGTTGCCGTGGTCGAACAGTTGCGAGAGTAGTGATGTCTAAGTTTCCGCAATGCCTCCATACGGGTCGCGATGCTTCGAATACGTCGAAGATACGTCGAAATACAGCCACAAGGAGCTGCTGAAGATCATATCGGATAACTTTGATCTTCACCCGGGCAAGATCGTGGGTGATATGAAGTTGCGCACTCCATTCTACTAGCGCACCAGAACGTAGGGACACTTTGGACGCGAAGGTTTCCCATCGAAGGAGCCGAAGTTGCTGAACATCCAATGATTATGCCTCTCATTCGAGTAGGCCAAGATAGCTTGAATTAGCTTAAACTAATTATAAATGACGTGCATTAGCTTAAGCTAAAACGCATTACAAACAAGCAATAAACCAGATTCCTACACCAATAATCCGTAAGCTATGACTATGTCACCGCAAAGGGTTAATTCTCTATAAGCCACACTTGGCATGACTGTGCGAAGAGCAAAGACTGTAGCTCATATAATATACAAAAACATCCTTAGGCTCCGGTTCCGCTACTTAGTTACCTCTGCCAGGACAGTAGACAATCGTTAGTTGAACAATTGTTATCCCATGTGAAACGGTGGCTTTGGGGAAGCGAAGAAATGCAAAAAAAAAGTTGATTCATTTGTTTCAGTACGTTGCCGTGGTCGAACAGTTGCGAGAGTAGTGATGTCTAAGTTTCCGCAATGCCTCCATACGGGTCGCGATGCTTCGAATACGTCGAAGATACGTCGAAATACAGCCACAAGGAGCTGCTGAAGATCATATCGGATAACTTTGATCTTCACCCGGGCAAGATCGTGGGTGATATGAAGTTGCGCACTCCATTCTACTAGCGCACCAGAACGTAGGGACACTTTGGACGCGAAGGTTTCCCATCGAAGGAGCCGAAGTTGCTGAACATTCAATGATTATGCCTCTCATTCGAGTAGGCCAAGATAGCTTGAATTAGCTTAAACTAATTATAAATGACGTGCATTAGCTTAAGCTAAAACGCATTACAAACAAGCAATAAACCAGATTCCTACACCAATAATCCGTAAGCTATGACTATGTCACCGCAAAGGGTTAATTCTCTATAAGCCACACTTGGCATGACTGTGCGAAGAGCAAAGACTGTAGCTCATATAATATACAAAAACATCCTTAGGCTCCGGTTCCGCTACTTAGTTACCTCTGCCAGGACAGTAGACAATCGTTAGTTGAACAATTGTTATCCCATGTGAAACGGTGGCTTTGGGGAAGCGAAGAAATGCAAAAACAAAGTTGATTCATTTGTTTCAGTACGTTGCCGTGGTCGAACAGTTGCGAGAGTAGTGATGTCTAAGTTTCCGCAATGCCTCCATACGGGTCGCGATGCTTCGAATACGTCGAAGATACGTCAAAATACAGCCACAAGGAGCTGCTGAAGATCATATCGGATAACTTTGATCTTCACCCGGGCAAGATCGTGGGTGATATGAAGTTGCGCACTCCATTCTACTAGCGCACCAGAACGTAGGGACACTTTGGACGCGAAGGTTTCCCATCGAAGGAGCCGAAGTTGCTGAACATTCAATGATTATGCCTCTCATTCGAGTAGGCCAAGATAGCTTGAATTAGCTTAAACTAATTATAAATGACGTGCATTAGCTTAAGCTAAAACGCATTACAAACAAGCAATAAACCAGATTCCTACACCAATAATCCGTAAGCTATGACTATGTCACCGCAAAGGGTTAATTCTCAATAAGCCACACTTGGCATGACTGTGCGAAGAGCAAAGACTGTAGCTCATATAACATACAAAAACATCCTTAGGCTCCGGTTCCGCTACTTAGTTACCTCTGCCAGGACAGTAGACAATCGTTAGTTGAACAATTGTTATCCCATGTGAAACGGTGGCTTTGGGGAAGCGAAGAAATGCAAAAACAAAGTTGATTCATTTGTTTCAGTACGTTGCCGTGGTCGAACAGTTGCGAGAGTAGTGATGTCTAAGTTTCCGCAATGCCTCCATACGGGTCGCGATGCTTCGAATACGTCGAAGATACGTCGAAATACAGCCACAAGGAGCTGCTGAAGATCATATCGGATAACTTTGATCTTCACCCGGGCAAGATCGTGGGTGATATGAAGTTGCGCACTCCATTCTACTAGCGCACCAGAACGTAGGGACACTTTGGACGCGAAGGTTTCCCATCGAAGGAGCCGAAGTTGCTGAACATTCAATGATTATGCCTCTCATTCGAGTAGGCCAAGATAGCTTGAATTAGCTTAAACTAATTATAAATGACGTGCATTAGCTTAAGCTAAAACGCATTACAAACAAGCAATAAACCAGATTCCTACACCAATAATCCGTAAGCTATGACTATGTCACCGCAAAGGGTTAATTCTCTATAAGCCACACTTGGCATGACTGTGCGAAGAGCAAAGACTGTAGCTCATATAATATACAAAAACATCCTTAGGCTCCGGTTCCGCTACTTAGTTACCTCTGCCAGGACAGTAGACAATCGTTAGTTGAACAATTGTTATCCCATGTGAAACGGTGGCTTTGGGGAAGCGAAGAAATGCAAAAAAAAAGTTGATTCATTTGTTTCAGTACGTTGCCGTGGTCGAACAGTTGCGAGAGTAGTGATGTCTAAGTTTCCGCAATGCCTCCATACGGGTCGCGATGCTTCGAATACGTCGAAGATACGTCGAAATACAGCCACAAGGAGCTGCTGAAGATCATATCGGATAACTTTGATCTTCACCCGGGCAAGATCGTGGGTGATATGAAGTTGCGCACTCCATTCTACTAGCGCACCAGAACGTAGGGACACTTTGGACGCGAAGGTTTCCCATCGAAGGAGCCGAAGTTGCTGAACATTCAATGATTATGCCTCTCATTCGAGTAGGCCAAGATAGCTTGAATTAGCTTAAACTAATTATAAATGACGTGCATTAGCTTAAGCTAAAACGCATTACAAACAAGCAATAAACCAGATTCCTACACCAATAATCCGTAAGCTATGACTATGTCACCGCAAAGGGTTAATTCTCAATAAGCCACACTTGGCATGACTGTGCGAAGAGCAAAGACTGTAGCTCATATAACATACAAAAACATCCTTAGGCTCCGGTTCCGCTACTTAGTTACCTCTGCCAGGACAGTAGACAATCGTTAGTTGAACAATTGTTATCCCATGTGAAACGGTGGCTTTGGGGAAGCGAAGAAATGCAAAAACAAAGTTGATTCATTTGTTTCAGTACGTTGCCGTGGTCGAACAGTTGCGAGAGTAGTGATGTCTAAGTTTCCGCAATGCCTCCATACGGGTCGCGATGCTTCGAATACGTCGAAGATACGTCGAAATACAGCCACAAGGAGCTGCTGAAGATCATATCGGATAACTTTGATCTTCACCCGGGCAAGATCGTGGGTGATATGAAGTTGCGCACTCCATTCTACTAGCGCACCAGAACGTAGGGACACTTTGGACGCGAAGGTTTCCCATCGAAGGAGCCGAAGTTGCTGAACATTCAATGATTATGCCTCTCATTCGAGTAGGCCAAGATAGCTTGAATTAGCTTAAACTAATTATAAATGACGTGCATTAGCTTAAGCTAAAACGCATTACAAACAAGCAATAAACCAGATTCCTACACCAATAATCCGTAAGCTATGACTATGTCACCGCAAAGGGTTAATTCTCTATAAGCCACACTTGGCATGACTGTGCGAAGAGCAAAGACTGTAGCTCATATAATATACAAAAACATCCTTAGGCTCCGGTTCCGCTACTTAGTTACCTCTGCCAGGACAGTAGACAATCGTTAGTTGAACAATTGTTATCCCATGTGAAACGGTGGCTTTGGGGAAGCGAAGAAATGCAAAAAAAAAGTTGATTCATTTGTTTCAGTACGTTGCCGTGGTCGAACAGTTGCGAGAGTAGTGATGTCTAAGTTTCCGCAATGCCTCCATACGGGTCGCGATGCTTCGAATACGTCGAAGGTACGTCGAAATACAGTCACAAGGAGCTGCTGAAGATCATATCGGATAACTTTGATCTTCACCCGGGCAAGATCGTGGGTGATATGAAGTTGCGCACTCCATTCTACTAGCGCACCAGAACGTAGGGACACTTTGGACGCGAAGGTTTCCCATCGAAGGAGCCGAAGTTGCTGAACATTCAATGATTATGCCTCTCATTCGAGTAGGCCAAGATAGCTTGAATTAGCTTAAACTAATTATAAATGACGTGCATTAGCTTAAGCTAAAACGCATTACAAACAAGCAATAAACCAGATTCCTACACCAATAATCCGTAAGCTATGACTATGTCACCGCAAAGGGTTAATTCTCTATAAGCCACACTTGGCATGACTGTGCGAAGAGCAAAGACTGTAGCTCATATAATATACAAAAACATCCTTAGGCTCCGGTTCCGCTACATAGTTACCTCTGCCAGGACAGTAGACAATCGTTAGTTGAACAATTGTTATCCCATGTGAAACGGTGGCTTTGGGGAAGCGAAGAAATGCAAAAAAAAAGTTGATTCATTTGTTTCAGTACGTTGCCGTGGTCGAACAGTTGCGAGAGTAGTGATGTCTAAGTTTCCGCAATGCCTCCATACGGGTCGCGATGCTTCGAATACGTCGAAGATAAGTCGAAATACAGTCACAAGGAGCTGCTGAAGATCATATCGGATAACTTTGATCTTCACCCGGGCAAGATCGTGGGTGATATGAAGTTGCGCACTCCATTCTACTAGCGCACCAGAACGTAGGGACACTTTGGACGCGAAGGTTTCCCATCGAAGGAGCCGAAGTTGCTGAACATTCAATGATTATGCCTCTCATTCGAGTAGGCCAAGATAGCTTGAATTAGCTTAAACTAATTATAAATGACGTGCATTAGCTTAAGCTAAAACGCATTACAAACAAGCAATAAACCAGATTCCTACACCAATAATCCGTAAGCTATGACTATGTCACCGCAAAGGGTTAATTCTCTATAAGCCACACTTGGCATGACTGTGCGAAGAGCAAAGACTGTAGCTCATATAATATACAAAAACATCCTTAGGCTCCGGTTCCGCTACTTAGTTACCTCTGCCAGGACAGTAGACAATCGTTAGTTGAACAATTGTTATCCCATGTGAAACGGTGGCTTTGGGGAAGCGAAGAAATGCAAAAAAAAAGTTGATTCATTTGTTTCAGTACGTTGCCGTGGTCGAACAGTTGCGAGAGTAGTGATGTCTAAGTTTCCGCAATGCCTCCATACGGGTCGCGATGCTTCGAATACGTCGAAGATACGTCGAAATACAGTCACAAGGAGCTGCTGAAGATCATATCGGATAACTTTGATCTTCACCCGGGCAAGATCGTGGGTGATATGAAGTTGCGCACTCCATTCTACTAGCGCACCAGAACGTAGGGACACTTTGGACGCGAAGGTTTCCCATCGAAGGAGCCGAAGTTGCTGAACATTCAATGATTATGCCTCTCATTCGAGTAGGCCAAGATAGCTTGAATTAGCTTAAACTAATTATAAATGACGTGCATTAGCTTAAGCTAAAACGCATTACAAACAAGCAATAAACCAGATTCCTACACCAATAATCCGTAAGCTATGACTATGTCACCGCAAAGGGTTAATTCTCTATAAGCCACACTTGGCATGACTGTGCGAAGAGCAAAGACTGTAGCTCATATAATATACAAAAACATCCTTAGGCTCCGGTTCCGCTACTTAGTTACCTCTGCCAGGACAGTAGACAATCGTTAGTTGAACAATTGTTATCCCATGTGAAACGGTGGCTTTGGGGAAGCGAAGAAATGCAAAAAAAAAGTTGATTCATTTGTTTCAGTACGTTGCCGTGGTCGAACAGTTGCGAGAGTAGTGATGTCTAAGTTTCCGCAATGCCTCCATACGGGTCGCGATGCTTCGAATACGTCGAAGATACGTCGAAATACAGTCACAAGGAGCTGCTGAAGATCATATCGGATAACTTTGATCTTCACCCGGGCAAGATCGTGGGTGATATGAAGTTGCGCACTCCATTCTACTAGCGCACCAGAACGTAGGGACACTTTGGACGCGAAGGTTTCCCATCGAAGGAGCCGAAGTTGCTGAACATTCAATGATTATGCCTCTCATTCGAGTAGGCCAAGATAGCTTGAATTAGCTTAAACTAATTATAAATGACGTGCATTAGCTTAAGCTAAAACGCATTACAAACAAGCAATAAACCAGATTCCTACACCAATAATCCGTAAGCTATGACTATGTCACCGCAAAGGGTTAATTCTCTATAAGCCACACTTGGCATGACTGTGCGAAGAGCAAAGACTGTAGCTCATATAATATACAAAAACATCCTTAGGCTCCGGTTCCGCTACTTAGTTACCTCTGCCAGGACAGTAGACAATCGTTAGTTGAACAATTGTTATCCCATGTGAAACGGTGGCTTTGGGGAAGCGAAGAAATGCAAAAAAAAAGTTGATTCATTTGTTTCAGTACGTTGCCGTGGTCGAACAGTTGCGAGAGTAGTGATGTCTAAGTTTCCGCAATGCCTCCATACGGGTCGCGATGCTTCGAATACGTCGAAGATACGTCGAAATACAGTCACAAGGAGCTGCTGAAGATCATATCGGATAACTTTGATCTTCACCCGGGCAAGATCGTGGGTGATATGAAGTTGCGCACTCCATTCTACTAGCGCACCAGAACGTAGGGACACTTTGGACGCGAAGGTTTCCCATCGAAGGAGCCGAAGTTGCTGAACATTCAATGATTATGCCTCTCATTCGAGTAGGCCAAGATAGCTTGAATTAGCTTAAACTAATTATAAATGACGTGCATTAGCTTAAGCTAAAACGCATTACAAACAAGCAATAAACCAGATTCCTACACCAATAATCCGTAAGCTATGACTATGTCACCGCAAAGGGTTAATTCTCTATAAGCCACACTTGGCATGACTGTGCGAAGAGCAAAGACTGTAGCTCATATAATATACAAAAACATCCTTAGGCTCCGGTTCCGCTACTTAGTTACCTCTGCCAGGACAGTAGACAATCGTTAGTTGAACAATTGTTATCCCATGTGAAACGGTGGCTTTGGGGAAGCGAAGAAATGCAAAAAAAAAGTTGATTCATTTGTTTCAGTACGTTGCCGTGGTCGAACAGTTGCGAGAGTAGTGATGTCTAAGTTTCCGCAATGCCTCCATACGGGTCGCGATGCTTCGAATACGTCGAAGATAAGTCGAAATACAGTCACAAGGAGCTGCTGAAGATCATATCGGATAACTTTGATCTTCACCCGGGCAAGATCGTGGGTGATATGAAGTTGCGCACTCCATTCTACTAGCGCACCAGAACGTAGGGACACTTTGGACGCGAAGGTTTCCCATCGAAGGAGCCGAAGTTGCTGAACATTCAATGATTATGCCTCTCATTCGAGTAGGCCAAGATAGCTTGAATTAGCTTAAACTAATTATAAATGACGTGCATTAGCTTAAGCTAAAACGCATTACAAACAAGCAATAAACCAGATTCCTACACCAATAATCCGTAAGCTATGACTATGTCACCGCAAAGGGTTAATTCTCTATAAGCCACACTTGGCATGACTGTGCGAAGAGCAAAGACTGTAGCTCATATAATATACAAAAACATCCTTAGGCTCCGGTTCCGCTACTTATTTACCTCTGCCAGGACAGTAGACAATCGTTAGTTGAACAATTGTTATCCCATGTGAAACGGTGGCTTTGGGGAAGCGAAGAAATGCAAAAAAAAAGTTGATTCATTTGTTTCAGTACGTTGCCGTGGTCGAACAGTTGCGAGAGTAGTGATGTCTAAGTTTCCGCAATGCCTCCATACGGGTCGCGATGCTTCGAATACGTCGAAGATACGTCGAAATACAGCCACAAGGAGCTGCTGAAGATCATATCGGATAACTTTGATCTTCACCCGGGCAAGATCGTGGGTGATATGAAGTTGCGCACTCCATTCTACTAGCGCACCAGAACGTAGGGACACTTTGGACGCGAAGGTTTCCCATCGAAGGAGCCGAAGTTGCTGAACATTCAATGATTATGCCTCTCATTCGAGTAGGCCAAGATAGCTTGAATTAGCTTAAACTAATTATAAATGACGTGCATTAGCTTAAGCTAAAACGCATTACAAACAAGCAATAAACCAGATTCCTACACCAATAATCCGTAAGCTATGACTATGTCACCGCAAAGGGTTAATTCTCTATAAGCCACACTTGGCATGACTGTGCGAAGAGCAAAGACTGTAGCTCATATAATATACAAAAACATCCTTAGGCTCCGGTTCCGCTACTTAGTTACCTCTGCCAGGACAGTAGACAATCGTTAGTTGAACAATTGTTATCCCATGTGAAACGGTGGCTTTGGGGAAGCGAAGAAATGCAAAAAAAAAGTTGATTCATTTGTTTCAGTACGTTGCCGTGGTCGAACAGTTGCGAGAGTAGTGATGTCTAAGTTTCCGCAATGCCTCCATACGGGTCGCGATGCTTCGAATACGTCGAAGATACGTCGAAATACAGTCACAAGGAGCTGCTGAAGATCATATCGGATAACTTTGATCTTCACCCGGGCAAGATCGTGGGTGATATGAAGTTGCGCACTCCATTCTACTAGCGCACCAGAACGTAGGGACACTTTGGACGCGAAGGTTTCCCATCGAAGGAGCCGAAGTTGCTGAACATTCAATGATTATGCCTCTCATTCGAGTAGGCCAAGATAGCTTGAATTAGCTTAAACTAATTATAAATGACGTGCATTAGCTTAAGCTAAAACGCATTACAAACAAGCAATAAACCAGATTCCTACACCAATAATCCGTAAGCTATGACTATGTCACCGCAAAGGGTTAATTCTCTATAAGCCACACTTGGCATGACTGTGCGAAGAGCAAAGACTGTAGCTCATATAATATACAAAAACATCCTTAGGCTCCGGTTCCGCTACTTAGTTACCTCTGCCAGGACAGTAGACAATCGTTAGTTGAACAATTGTTATCCCATGTGAAACGGTGGCTTTGGGGAAGCGAAGAAATGCAAAAAAAAAGTTGATTCATTTGTTTCAGTACGTTGCCGTGGTCGAACAGTTGCGAGAGTAGTGATGTCTAAGTTTCCGCAATGCCTCCATACGGGTCGCGATGCTTCGAATACGTCGAAGATACGTCGAAATACAGTCACAAGGAGCTGCTGAAGATCATATCGGATAACTTTGATCTTCACCCGGGCAAGATCGTGGGTGATATGAAGTTGCGCACTCCATTCTACTAGCGCACCAGAACGTAGGGACACTTTGGACGCGAAGGTTTCCCATCGAAGGAGCCGAAGTTGCTGAACATTCAATGATTATGCCTCTCATTCGAGTAGGCCAAGATAGCTTGAATTAGCTTAAACTAATTATAAATGACGTGCATTAGCTTAAGCTAAAACGCATTACAAACAAGCAATAAACCAGATTCCTACACCAATAATCCGTAAGCTATGACTATGTCACCGCAAAGGGTTAATTCTCTATAAGCCACACTTGGCATGACTGTGCGAAGAGCAAAGACTGTAGCTCATATAATATACAAAAACATCCTTAGGCTCCGGTTCCGCTACTTAGTTACCTCTGCCAGGACAGTAGACAATCGTTAGTTGAACAATTGTTATCCCATGTGAAACGGTGGCTTTGGGGAAGCGAAGAAATGCAAAAAAAAAGTTGATTCATTTGTTTCAGTACGTTGCCGTGGTCGAACAGTTGCGAGAGTAGTGATGTCTAAGTTTCCGCAATGCCTCCATACGGGTCGCGATGCTTCGAATACGTCGAAGATACGTCGAAATACAGCCACAAGGAGCTGCTGAAGATCATATCGGATAACTTTGATCTTCACCCGGGCAAGATCGTGGGTGATATGAAGTTGCGCACTCCATTCTACTAGCGCACCAGAACGTAGGGACACTTTGGACGCGAAGGTTTCCCATCGAAGGAGCCGAAGTTGCTGAACATCCAATGATTATGCCTCTCATTCGAGTAGGCCAAGATAGCTTGAATTAGCTTAAACTAATTATAAATGACGTGCATTAGCTTAAGCTAAAACGCATTACAAACAAGCAATAAACCAGATTCCTACACCAATAATCCGTAAGCTATGACTATGTCACCGCAAAGGGTTAATTCTCTATAAGCCACACTTGGCATGACTGTGCGAAGAGCAAAGACTGTAGCTCATATAATATACAAAAACATCCTTAGGCTCCGGTTCCGCTACTTATTTACCTCTGCCAGGACAGTAGACAATCGTTAGTTGAACAATTGTTATCCCATGTGAAACGGTGGCTTTGGGGAAGCGAAGAAATGCAAAAAAAAAGTTGATTCATTTGTTTCAGTACGTTGCCGTGGTCGAACAGTTGCGAGAGTAGTGATGTCTAAGTTTCCGCAATGCCTCCATACGGGTCGCGATGCTTCGAATACGTCGAAGATACGTCGAAATACAGCCACAAGGAGCTGCTGAAGATCATATCGGATAACTTTGATCTTCACCCGGGCAAGATCGTGGGTGATATGAAGTTGCGCACTCCATTCTACTAGCGCACCAGAACGTAGGGACACTTTGGACGCGAAGGTTTCCCATCGAAGGAGCCGAAGTTGCTGAACATTCAATGATTATGCCTCTCATTCGAGTAGGCCAAGATAGCTTGAATTAGCTTAAACTAATTATAAATGACGTGCATTAGCTTAAGCTAAAACGCATTACAAACAAGCAATAAACCAGATTCCTACACCAATAATCCGTAAGCTATGACTATGTCACCGCAAAGGGTTAATTCTCTATAAGCCACACTTGGCATGACTGTGCGAAGAGCAAAGACTGTAGCTCATATAATATACAAAAACATCCTTAGGCTCCGGTTCCGCTACTTAGTTACCTCTGCCAGGACAGTAGACAATCGTTAGTTGAACAATTGTTATCCCATGTGAAACGGTGGCTTTGGGGAAGCGAAGAAATGCAAAAAAAAAAGTTGATTCATTTGTTTCAGTACGTTGCCGTGGTCGAACAGTTGCGAGAGTAGTGATGTCTAAGTTTCCGCAATGCCTCCATACGGGTCGCGATGCTTCGAATACGTCGAAGATACGTCGAAATACAGTCACAAGGAGCTGCTGAAGATCATATCGGATAACTTTGATCTTCACCCGGGCAAGATCGTGGGTGATATGAAGTTGCGCACTCCATTCTACTAGCGCACCAGAACGTAGGGACACTTTGGACGCGAAGGTTTCCCATCGAAGGAGCCGAAGTTGCTGAACATTCAATGATTATGCCTCTCATTCGAGTAGGCCAAGATAGCTTGAATTAGCTTAAACTAATTATAAATGACGTGCATTAGCTTAAGCTAAAACGCATTACAAACAAGCAATAAACCAGATTCCTACACCAATAATCCGTAAGCTATGACTATGTCACCGCAAAGGGTTAATTCTCTATAAGCCACACTTGGCATGACTGTGCGAAGAGCAAAGACTGTAGCTCATATAATATACAAAAACATCCTTAGGCTCCGGTTCCGCTACTTAGTTACCTCTGCCAGGACAGTAGACAATCGTTAGTTGAACAATTGTTATCCCATGTGAAACGGTGGCTTTGGGGAAGCGAAGAAATGCAAAAAAAAAGTTGATTCATTTGTTTCAGTACGTTGCCGTGGTCGAACAGTTGCGAGAGTAGTGATGTCTAAGTTTCCGCAATGCCTCCATACGGGTCGCGATGCTTCGAATACGTCGAAGATACGTCGAAATACAGTCACAAGGAGCTGCTGAAGATCATATCGGATAACTTTGATCTTCACCCGGGCAAGATCGTGGGTGATATGAAGTTGCGCACTCCATTCTACTAGCGCACCAGAACGTAGGGACACTTTGGACGCGAAGGTTTCCCATCGAAGGAGCCGAAGTTGCTGAACATTCAATGATTATGCCTCTCATTCGAGTAGGCCAAGATAGCTTGAATTAGCTTAAACTAATTATAAATGACGTGCATTAGCTTAAGCTAAAACGCATTACAAACAAGCAATAAACCAGATTCCTACACCAATAATCCGTAAGCTATGACTATGTCACCGCAAAGGGTTAATTCTCTATAAGCCACACTTGGCATGACTGTGCGAAGAGCAAAGACTGTAGCTCATATAATATACAAAAACATCCTTAGGCTCCGGTTCCGCTACTTAGTTACCTCTGCCAGGACAGTAGACAATCGTTAGTTGAACAATTGTTATCCCATGTGAAACGGTGGCTTTGGGGAAGCGAAGAAATGCAAAAAAAAAGTTGATTCATTTGTTTCAGTACGTTGCCGTGGTCGAACAGTTGCGAGAGTAGTGATGTCTAAGTTTCCGCAATGCCTCCATACGGGTCGCGATGCTTCGAATACGTCGAAGATACGTCGAAATACAGTCACAAGGAGCTGCTGAAGATCATATCGGATAACTTTGATCTTCACCCGGGCAAGATCGTGGGTGATATGAAGTTGCGCACTCCATTCTACTAGCGCACCAGAACGTAGGGACACTTTGGACGCGAAGGTTTCCCATCGAAGGAGCCGAAGTTGCTGAACATTCAATGATTATGCCTCTCATTCGAGTAGGCCAAGATAGCTTGAATTAGCTTAAACTAATTATAAATGACGTGCATTAGCTTAAGCTAAAACGCATTACAAACAAGCAATAAACCAGATTCCTACACCAATAATCCGTAAGCTATGACTATGTCACCGCAAAGGGTTAATTCTCTATAAGCCACACTTGGCATGACTGTGCGAAGAGCAAAGACTGTAGCTCATATAATATACAAAAACATCCTTAGGCTCCGGTTCCGCTACTTATTTACCTCTGCCAGGACAGTAGACAATCGTTAGTTGAACAATTGTTATCCCATGTGAAACGGTGGCTTTGGGGAAGCGAAGAAATGCAAAAAAAAAGTTGATTCATTTGTTTCAGTACGTTGCCGTGGTCGAACAGTTGCGAGAGTAGTGATGTCTAAGTTTCCGCAATGCCTCCATACGGGTCGCGATGCTTCGAATACGTCGAAGATACGTCGAAATACAGCCACAAGGAGCTGCTGAAGATCATATCGGATAACTTTGATCTTCACCCGGGCAAGATCGTGGGTGATATGAAGTTGCGCACTCCATTCTACTAGCGCACCAGAACGTAGGGACACTTTGGACGCGAAGGTTTCCCATCGAAGGAGCCGAAGTTGCTGAACATTCAATGATTATGCCTCTCATTCGAGTAGGCCAAGATAGCTTGAATTAGCTTAAACTAATTATAAATGACGTGCATTAGCTTAAGCTAAAACGCATTACAAACAAGCAATAAACCAGATTCCTACACCAATAATCCGTAAGCTATACCTATGTCACCGCAAAGGGTTAATTCTCTATAAGCCACACTTGGCATGACTGTGCGAAGAGCAAAGACTGTAGCTCATATAATATACAAAAACATCCTTAGGCTCCGGTTCCGCTACTTAGTTACCTCTGCCAGGACAGTAGACAATCGTTAGTTGAACAATTGTTATCCCATGTGAAACGGTGGCTTTGGGGAAGCGAAGAAATGCAAAAAAAAAGTTGATTCATTTGTTTCAGTACGTTGCCGTGGTCGAACAGTTGCGAGAGTAGTGATGTCTAAGTTTCCGCAATGCCTCCATACGGGTCGCGATGCTTCGAATACGTCGAAGATACGTCGAAATACAGTCACAAGGAGCTGCTGAAGATCATATCGGATAACTTTGATCTTCACCCGGGCAAGATCGTGGGTGATATGAAGTTGCGCACTCCATTCTACTAGCGCACCAGAACGTAGGGACACTTTGGACGCGAAGGTTTCCCATCGAAGGAGCCGAAGTTGCTGAACATTCAATGATTATGCCTCTCATTCGAGTAGGCCAAGATAGCTTGAATTAGCTTAAACTAATTATAAATGACGTGCATTAGCTTAAGCTAAAACGCATTACAAACAAGCAATAAACCAGATTCCTACACCAATAATCCGTAAGCTATGACTATGTCACCGCAAAGGGTTAATTCTCTATAAGCCACACTTGGCATGACTGTGCGAAGAGCAAAGACTGTAGCTCATATAATATACAAAAACATCCTTAGGCTCCGGTTCCGCTACTTAGTTACCTCTGCCAGGACAGTAGACAATCGTTAGTTGAACAATTGTTATCCCATGTGAAACGGTGGCTTTGGGGAAGCGAAGAAATGCAAAAAAAAAGTTGATTCATTTGTTTCAGTACGTTGCCGTGGTCGAACAGTTGCGAGAGTAGTGATGTCTAAGTTTCCGCAATGCCTCCATACGGGTCGCGATGCTTCGAATACGTCGAAGATACGTCGAAATACAGTCACAAGGAGCTGCTGAAGATCATATCGGATAACTTTGATCTTCACCCGGGCAAGATCGTGGGTGATATGAAGTTGCGCACTCCATTCTACTAGCGCACCAGAACGTAGGGACACTTTGGACGCGAAGGTTTCCCATCGAAGGAGCCGAAGTTGCTGAACATTCAATGATTATGCCTCTCATTCGAGTAGGCCAAGATAGCTTGAATTAGCTTAAACTAATTATAAATGACGTGCATTAGCTTAAGCTAAAACGCATTACAAACAAGCAATAAACCAGATTCCTACACCAATAATCCGTAAGCTATGACTATGTCACCGCAAAGGGTTAATTCTCTATAAGCCACACTTGGCATGACTGTGCGAAGAGCAAAGACTGTAGCTCATATAATATACAAAAACATCCTTAGGCTCCGGTTCCGCTACTTAGTTACCTCTGCCAGGACAGTAGACAATCGTTAGTTGAACAATTGTTATCCCATGTGAAACGGTGGCTTTGGGGAAGCGAAGAAATGCAAAAAAAAAGTTGATTCATTTGTTTCAGTACGTTGCCGTGGTCGAACAGTTGCGAGAGTAGTGATGTCTAAGTTTCCGCAATGCCTCCATACGGGTCGCGATGCTTCGAATACGTCGAAGATACGTCGAAATACAGTCACAAGGAGCTGCTGAAGATCATATCGGATAACTTTGATCTTCACCCGGGCAAGATCGTGGGTGATATGAAGTTGCGCACTCCATTCTACTAGCGCACCAGAACGTAGGGACACTTTGGACGCGAAGGTTTCCCATCGAAGGAGCCGAAGTTGCTGAACATTCAATGATTATGCCTCTCATTCGAGTAGGCCAAGATAGCTTGAATTAGCTTAAACTAATTATAAATGACGTGCATTAGCTTAAGCTAAAACGCATTACAAACAAGCAATAAACCAGATTCCTACACCAATAATCCGTAAGCTATGACAATGTCACCGCAAAGGGTTAATTCTCTATAAGCCACACTTGGCATGACTGTGCGAAGAGCAAAGACTGTAGCTCATATAATATACAAAAACATCCTTAGGCTCCGGTTCCGCTACTTAGTTACCTCTGCCAGGACAGTAGACAATCGTTAGTTGAACAATTGTTATCCCATGTGAAACGGTGGCTTTGGGGAAGCGAAGAAATGCAAAAAAAAAGTTGATTCATTTGTTTCAGTACGTTGCCGTGGTCGAACAGTTGCGAGAGTAGTGATGTCTAAGTTTCCGCAATGCCTCCATACGGGTCGCGATGCTTCGAATACGTCGAAGATACGTCGAAATACAGTCACAAGGAGCTGCTGAAGATCATATCGGATAACTTTGATCTTCACCCGGGCAAGATCGTGGGTGATATGAAGTTGCGCACTCCATTCTACTAGCGCACCAGAACGTAGGGACACTTTGGACGCGAAGGTTTCCCATCGAAGGAGCCGAAGTTGCTGAACATTCAATGATTATGCCTCTCATTCGAGTAGGCCAAGATAGCTTGAATTAGCTTAAACTAATTATAAATGACGTGCATTAGCTTAAGCTAAAACGCATTACAAACAAGCAATAAACCAGATTCCTACACCAATAATCCGTAAGCTATGACTATGTCACCGCAAAGGGTTAATTCTCTATAAGCCACACTTGGCATGACTGTGCGAAGAGCAAAGACTGTAGCTCATATAATATACAAAAACATCCTTAGGCTCCGGTTCCGCTACTTAGTTACCTCTGCCAGGACAGTAGACAATCGTTAGTTGAACAATTGTTATCCCATGTGAAACGGTGGCTTTGGGGAAGCGAAGAAATGCAAAAAAAAAAGTTGATTCATTTGTTTCAGTACGTTGCCGTGGTCGAACAGTTGCGAGAGTAGTGATGTCTAAGTTTCCGCAATGCCTCCATACGGGTCGCGATGCTTCGAATACGTCGAAGATACGTCGAAATACAGTCACAAGGAGCTGCTGAAGATCATATCGGATAACTTTGATCTTCACCCGGGCAAGATCGTGGGTGATATGAAGTTGCGCACTCCATTCTACTAGCGCACCAGAACGTAGGGACACTTTGGACGCGAAGGTTTCCCATCGAAGGAGCCGAAGTTGCTGAACATTCAATGATTATGCCTCTCATTCGAGTAGGCCAAGATAGCTTGAATTAGCTTAAACTAATTATAAATGACGTGCATTAGCTTAAGCTAAAACGCATTACAAACAAGCAATAAACCAGATTCCTACACCAATAATCCGTAAGCTATGACTATGTCACCGCAAAGGGTTAATTCTCTATAAGCCACACTTGGCATGACTGTGCGAAGAGCAAAGACTGTAGCTCATATAATATACAAAAACATCCTTAGGCTCCGGTTCCGCTACTTAGTTACCTCTGCCAGGACAGTAGACAATCGTTAGTTGAACAATTGTTATCCCATGTGAAACGGTGGCTTTGGGGAAGCGAAGAAATGCAAAAAAAAAGTTGATTCATTTGTTTCAGTACGTTGCCGTGGTCGAACAGTTGCGAGAGTAGTGATGTCTAAGTTTCCGCAATGCCTCCATACGGGTCGCGATGCTTCGAATACGTCGAAGATACGTCGAAATACAGTCACAAGGAGCTGCTGAAGATCATATCGGATAACTTTGATCTTCACCCGGGCAAGATCGTGGGTGATATGAAGTTGCGCACTCCATTCTACTAGCGCACCAGAACGTAGGGACACTTTGGACGCGAAGGTTTCCCATCGAAGGAGCCGAAGTTGCTGAACATTCAATGATTATGCCTCTCATTCGAGTAGGCCAAGATAGCTTGAATTAGCTTAAACTAATTATAAATGACGTGCATTAGCTTAAGCTAAAACGCATTACAAACAAGCAATAAACCAGATTCCTACACCAATAATCCGTAAGCTATGACTATGTCACCGCAAAGGGTTAATTCTCTATAAGCCACACTTGGCATGACTGTGCGAAGAGCAAAGACTGTAGCTCATATAATATACAAAAACATCCTTAGGCTCCGGTTCCGCTACTTAGTTACCTCTGCCAGGACAGTAGACAATCGTTAGTTGAACAATTGTTATCCCATGTGAAACGGTGGCTTTGGGGAAGCGAAGAAATGCAAAAAAAAAAGTTGATTCATTTGTTTCAGTACGTTGCCGTGGTCGAACAGTTGCGAGAGTAGTGATGTCTAAGTTTCCGCAATGCCTCCATACGGGTCGCGATGCTTCGAATACGTCGAAGATACGTCGAAATACAGTCACAAGGAGCTGCTGAAGATCATATCGGATAACTTTGATCTTCACCCGGGCAAGATCGTGGGTGATATGAAGTTGCGCACTCCATTCTACTAGCGCACCAGAACGTAGGGACACTTTGGACGCGAAGGTTTCCCATCGAAGGAGCCGAAGTTGCTGAACATCCAATGATTATGCCTCTCATTCGAGTAGGCCAAGATAGCTTGAATTAGCTTAAACTAATTATAAATGACGTGCATTAGCTTAAGCTAAAACGCATTACAAACAAGCAATAAACCAGATTCCTACACCAATAATCCGTAAGCTATGACTATGTCACCGCAAAGGGTTAATTCTCTATAAGCCACACTTGGCATGACTGTGCGAAGAGCAAAGACTGTAGCTCATATAATATACAAAAACATCCTTAGGCTCCGGTTCCGCTACTTATTTACCTCTGCCAGGACAGTAGACAATCGTTAGTTGAACAATTGTTATCCCATGTGAAACGGTGGCTTTGGGGAAGCGAAGAAATGCAAAAAAAAAGTTGATTCATTTGTTTCAGTACGTTGCCGTGGTCGAACAGTTGCGAGAGTAGTGATGTCTAAGTTTCCGCAATGCCTCCATACGGGTCGCGATGCTTCGAATACGTCGAAGATACGTCGAAATACAGCCACAAGGAGCTGCTGAAGATCATATCGGATAACTTTGATCTTCACCCGGGCAAGATCGTGGGTGATATGAAGTTGCGCACTCCATTCTACTAGCGCACCAGAACGTAGGGACACTTTGGACGCGAAGGTTTCCCATCGAAGGAGCCGAAGTTGCTGAACATTCAATGATTATGCCTCTCATTCGAGTAGGCCAAGATAGCTTGAATTAGCTTAAACTAATTATAAATGACGTGCATTAGCTTAAGCTAAAACGCATTACAAACAAGCAATAAACCAGATTCCTACACCAATAATCCGTAAGCTATGACTATGTCACCGCAAAGGGTTAATTCTCTATAAGCCACACTTGGCATGACTGTGCGAAGAGCAAAGACTGTAGCTCATATAATATACAAAAACATCCTTAGGCTCCGGTTCCGCTACTTAGTTACCTCTGCCAGGACAGTAGACAATCGTTAGTTGAACAATTGTTATCCCATGTGAAACGGTGGCTTTGGGGAAGCGAAGAAATGCAAAAAAAAAGTTGATTCATTTGTTTCAGTACGTTGCCGTGGTCGAACAGTTGCGAGAGTAGTGATGTCTAAGTTTCCGCAATGCCTCCATACGGGTCGCGATGCTTCGAATACGTCGAAGATACGTCGAAATACAGTCACAAGGAGCTGCTGAAGATCATATCGGATAACTTTGATCTTCACCCGGGCAAGATCGTGGGTGATATGAAGTTGCGCACTCCATTCTACCAGCGCACCAGAACGTAGGGACACTTTGGACGCGAAGGTTTCCCATCGAAGGAGCCGAAGTTGCTGAACATTCAATGATTATGCCTCTCATTCGAGTAGGCCAAGATAGCTTGAATTAGCTTAAACTAATTATAAATGACGTGCATTAGCTTAAGCTAAAACGCATTACAAACAAGCAATAAACCAGATTCCTACACCAATAATCCGTAAGCTATGACTATGTCACCGCAAAGGGTTAATTCTCTATAAGCCACACTTGGCATGACTGTGCGAAGAGCAAAGACTGTAGCTCATATAATATACAAAAACATCCTTAGGCTCCGGTTCCGCTACTTAGTTACCTCTGCCAGGACAGTAGACAATCGTTAGTTGAACAATTGTTATCCCATGTGAAACGGTGGCTTTGGGGAAGCGAAGAAATGCAAAAAAAAAGTTGATTCATTTGTTTCAGTACGTTGCCGTGGTCGAACAGTTGCGAGAGTAGTGATGTCTAAGTTTCCGCAATGCCTCCATACGGGTCGCGATGCTTCGAATACGTCGAAGATACGTCGAAATACAGTCACAAGGAGCTGCTGAAGATCATATCGGATAACTTTGATCTTCACCCGGGCAAGATCGTGGGTGATATGAAGTTGCGCACTCCATTCTACTAGCGCACCAGAACGTAGGGACACTTTGGACGCGAAGGTTTCCCATCGAAGGAGCCGAAGTTGCTGAACATTCAATGATTATGCCTCTCATTCGAGTAGGCCAAGATAGCTTGAATTAGCTTAAACTAATTATAAATGACGTGCATTAGCTTAAGCTAAAACGCATTACAAACAAGCAATAAACCAGATTCCTACACCAATAATCCGTAAGCTATGACTATGTCACCGCAAAGGGTTAATTCTCTATAAGCCACACTTGGCATGACTGTGCGAAGAGCAAAGACTGTAGCTCATATAATATACAAAAACATCCTTAGGCTCCGGTTCCGCTACTTATTTACCTCTGCCAGGACAGTAGACAATCGTTAGTTGAACAATTGTTATCCCATGTGAAACGGTGGCTTTGGGGAAGCGAAGAAATGCAAAAAAAAAGTTGATTCATTTGTTTCAGTACGTTGCCGTGGTCGAACAGTTGCGAGAGTAGTGATGTCTAAGTTTCCGCAATGCCTCCATACGGGTCGCGATGCTTCGAATACGTCGAAGATACGTCGAAATACAGCCACAAGGAGCTGCTGAAGATCATATCGGATAACTTTGATCTTCACCCGGGCAAGATCGTGGGTGATATGAAGTTGCGCACTCCATTCTACTAGCGCACCAGAACGTAGGGACACTTTGGACGCGAAGGTTTCCCATCGAAGGAGCCGAAGTTGCTGAACATTCAATGATTATGCCTCTCATTCGAGTAGGCCAAGATAGCTTGAATTAGCTTAAACTAATTATAAATGACGTGCATTAGCTTAAGCTAAAACGCATTACAAACAAGCAATAAACCAGATTCCTACACCAATAATCCGTAAGCTATGACTATGTCACCGCAAAGGGTTAATTCTCTATAAGCCACACTTGGCATGACTGTGCGAAGAGCAAAGACTGTAGCTCATATAATATACAAAAACATCCTTAGGCTCCGGTTCCGCTACTTATTTACCTCTGCCAGGACAGTAGACAATCGTTAGTTGAACAATTGTTATCCCATGTGAAACGGTGGCTTTGGGGAAGCGAAGAAATGCAAAAAAAAAGTTGATTCATTTGTTTCAGTACGTTGCCGTGGTCGAACAGTTGCGAGAGTAGTGATGTCTAAGTTTCCGCAATGCCTCCATACGGGTCGCGATGCTTCGAATACGTCGAAGATACGTCGAAATACAGCCACAAGGAGCTGCTGAAGATCATATCGGATAACTTTGATCTTCACCCGGGCAAGATCGTGGGTGATATGAAGTTGCGCACTCCATTCTACTAGCGCACCAGAACGTAAGGACACTTTGGACGCGAAGGTTTCCCATCGAAGGAGCCGAAGTTGCTGAACATTCAATGATTATGCCTCTCATTCGAGTAGGCCAAGATAGCTTGAATTAGCTTAAACTAATTATAAATGACGTGCATTAGCTTAAGCTAAAACGCATTACAAACAAGCAATAAACCAGATTCCTACACCAATAATCCGTAAGCTATGACTATGTCACCGCAAAGGGTTAATTCTCTATAAGCCACACTTGGCATGACTGTGCGAAGAGCAAAGACTGTAGCTCATATAATATACAAAAACATCCTTAGGCTCCGGTTCCGCTACTTAGTTACCTCTGCCAGGACAGTAGACAATCGTTAGTTGAACAATTGTTATCCCATGTGAAACGGTGGCTTTGGGGAAGCGAAGAAATGCAAAAAAAAAGTTGATTCATTTGTTTCAGTACGTTGCCGTGGTCGAACAGTTGCGAGAGTAGTGATGTCTAAGTTTCCGCAATGCCTCCATACGGGTCGCGATGCTTCGAATACGTCGAAGATACGTCGAAATACAGTCACAAGGAGCTGCTGAAGATCATATCGGATAACTTTGATCTTCACCCGGGCAAGATCGTGGGTGATATGAAGTTGCGCACTCCATTCTACTAGCGCACCAGAACGTAGGGACACTTTGGACGCGAAGGTTTCCCATCGAAGGAGCCGAAGTTGCTGAACATTCAATGATTATGCCTCTCATTCGAGTAGGCCAAGATAGCTTGAATTAGCTTAAACTAATTATAAATGACGTGCATTAGCTTAAGCTAAAACGCATTACAAACAAGCAATAAACCAGATTCCTACACCAATAATCCGTAAGCTATGACTATGTCACCGCAAAGGGTTAATTCTCTATAAGCCACACTTGGCATGACTGTGCGAAGAGCAAAGACTGTAGCTCATATAATATACAAAAACATCCTTAGGCTCCGGTTCCGCTACTTAGTTACCTCTGCCAGGACAGTAGACAATCGTTAGTTGAACAATTGTTATCCCATGTGAAACGGTGGCTTTGGGGAAGCGAAGAAATGCAAAAAAAAAGTTGATTCATTTGTTTCAGTACGTTGCCGTGGTCGAACAGTTGCGAGAGTAGTGATGTCTAAGTTTCCGCAATGCCTCCATACGGGTCGCGATGCTTCGAATACGTCGAAGATACGTCGAAATACAGTCACAAGGAGCTGCTGAAGATCATATCGGATAACTTTGATCTTCACCCGGGCAAGATCGTGGGTGATATGAAGTTGCGCACTCCATTCTACTTGCGCACCAGAACGTAGGGACACTTTGGACGCGAAGGTTTCCCATCGAAGGAGCCGAAGTTGCTGAACATTCAATGATTATGCCTCTCATTCGAGTAGGCCAAGATAGCTTGAATTAGCTTAAACTAATTATAAATGACGTGCATTAGCTTAAGCTAAAACGCATTACAAACAAGCAATAAACCAGATTCCTACACCAATAATCCGTAAGCTATGACTATGTCACCGCAAAGGGTTAATTCTCTATAAGCCACACTTGGCATGACTGTGCGAAGAGCAAAGACTGTAGCTCATATAATATACAAAAACATCCTTAGGCTCCGGTTCCGCTACTTAGTTACCTCTGCCAGGACAGTAGACAATCGTTAGTTGAACAATTGTTATCCCATGTGAAACGGTGGCTTTGGGGAAGCGAAGAAATGCAAAAAAAAAGTTGATTCATTTGTTTCAGTACGTTGCCGTGGTCGAACAGTTGCGAGAGTAGTGATGTCTAAGTTTCCGCAATGCCTCCATACGGGTCGCGATGCTTCGAATACGTCGAAGATACGTCGAAATACAGTCACAAGGAGCTGCTGAAGATCATATCGGATAACTTTGATCTTCACCCGGGCAAGATCGTGGGTGATATGAAGTTGCGCACTCCATTCTACTAGCGCACCAGAACGTAGGGACACTTTGGACGCGAAGGTTTCCCATCGAAGGAGCCGAAGTTGCTGAACATTCAATGATTATGCCTCTCATTCGAGTAGGCCAAGATAGCTTGAATTAGCTTAAACTAATTATAAATGACGTGCATTAGCTTAAGCTAAAACGCATTACAAACAAGCAATAAACCAGATTCCTACACCAATAATCCGTAAGCTATGACTATGTCACCGCAAAGGGTTAATTCTCTATAAGCCACACTTGGCATGACTGTGCGAAGAGCAAAGACTGTAGCTCATATAATATACAAAAACATCCTTAGGCTCCGGTTCCGCTACTTAGTTACCTCTGCCAGGACAGTAGACAATCGTTAGTTGAACAATTGTTATCCCATGTGAAGCGGTGGCTTTGGGGAAGCGAAGAAATGCAAAAAAAAGTTGATTCATTTGTTTCAGTACGTTGCCGTGGTCGAACAGTTGCGAGAGTAGTGATGTCTAAGTTTCCGCAATGCCTCCATACGGGTCGCGATGCTTCGAATACGTCGAAGATACGTCGAAGTACAGCCACAAGGAGCTGCTGAAGATCATATCGGATAACTTTGACCTTCACCCGGGCAAGATCGTGGGTGATATGAAGTTGCGCACTCCATTCTACTAGCGCACCAGCACATAGGGACACTTGGGACGCGAAGGTTTCCCATCGGAGGAGCCGAAGGTGCTGAACGTTCAATGACGTATATGACTTATTAAACAACACGTTAATTAAGAAGGCAGTAGCATCATGCCGAAATTCAGGGCGGTCAGAACACGCTAAGGCCAAAGAACTTGGTTCAATGGTAAATAGTTAACAATCACTGTGTCTTACTCTAGAATGTTCTCTTCCACAGTCGATACTGCTGGTGCGAAACCTATCGCAACACCGGGAAACAGATTGATTTGCGGTTTTGCGGCCAGCTGCTCGATAGCATCTTGGTAGCGCTGCTGATAATTGGTGCGCTTGCGGGGCAAATCGTCATCATCCGAGTTAAGAGAGCAGATCGACATGGCATCGCAATCCTCTTCCGCTTCACCAACCGAGACATTATCTAGCGAGGCCGTTATACCTTTACGCTGCAGTGCGCGCTGCTCGCGCACCTTAAACTCTTGGTTGATCGGTTGCAGCTTGCCATGCAGCTGCTTCAGCACAGTTCGGTAGTTGCGCTGCGTGCTTTTGTCCACCTGCTCGACCGGTGGTACTTAGATCTCGTGACCCGCATTTACACCAGCTGTAGAAGCAGAATCCAATGCTGATTCTGTATGTAGGAAAAACTCATCTTCAGGGAACATAGTATCTGTGATACCAGCGGGGACTGTTATTTCATCGTCGATGTCTTCCTCAGCTTCGATCATTCGTGGCTCTGTTCGTGTGCTCTTTGGGTTAAATCCATTCGGTGAGATGAGACGGGCCACGTCGCTCTCCAAATCAGCAATATCCTGAAGCTGACGCTCAGTACTCTGCCGGACTGCCGACAACAGGCCCGCTGTCAACTTTAGCTGCTCGGAACCGTCTCGCAGGTAATCATTTGCTACGTGTTGCAACGTATCGACCAGAATCGTTAATATCTGCTGGGTCGCAGTCAAGTTCGTCGTAACTGCCAACGCTCGAGCTTTCAGTGATGCTACTTTTTTGGATGCTGGAGATGTACAGAATGTACTCTCTTGGGGCATCGGAAGGAACATTGCCGTCACGTTCTTCGACGACTGCTGTAGGACGGTCATCGCCTTGAAGAGAGTAATGCGTGCCTTTCCGAGGTCTGAGCCGCTGGCGATAGCCAGCCCCCACCTGTACAAACACATCGATTGCAGATACAACACCACTTTTCGCCGCTTCTGTATTGAAAACGGAAATGTAAAAACATGATTAAGTTTCATATGCAATGGGTAAGTTATGCTCTCCCTTTAGAGGTTACCTTTGCATCTAGCAGCAGCTGTTCGGGGCTATTTTCGACATTTGACTCGTAGAAATATTCGCGTCCTTCCAGCGGGCCATACACATGCTCGTACGCTTTAGCGAGATCTGTGAAGGATTCGAGCGATCTACCCAAATCATACAGACTTCCAGCGACGGCTCGCATACCACGTACACAAACAGTCAACGCGCGAGTGGCAGCAGCACTAAACAACACAAATCGACGAATTAGCATAATGACCCCGGATACACCTACCGCGCTCACAACCAAAAAAACATACCGTAGCAGCTCGTGCTCGTAGGAACTAATTTCGTCATAGTAGACGAAGACCCTCGTTGCTGCTGTATCAAACGCATCTAGCTCATTCATAAAAGCGACCAAAGCAAGAAACTCCTTTTTGTACATCAGGGTGTTATATGCGATGGTGGCCAGTATTGGTACAGCAATTACTGCGGCGACGGCTGAACTACGAACGAAATAAGTACACGGCATGGGTAAAATGGTGAGATCGGGAGCTGCGCCCTGATTTGGGCTTGACGCTGTACCGTGACGCTACCTACCTTGGACGGCTGCATCCGAGCAAGCTGGGCATGATTATACCGGCACAGCCGATGGCGGTGACCACCGGCGAAGAGATTCTCGCCAACCAGTAGGAAGAACCGAGTTCTTCCTTCTCGGCGAAAATACTTTCAAGCATTTCCTGGTGCTTTGAGAGTAGCCGCTCAGAGCGACATATCGCCAGAATAGCCTCGTGTTTGTACAACTCTCTATAATACGCCATTTTCAAGGCGAAATCATTTTCACTTTTTCGATATGCTGACAATTTTCGCACCAGAATCAAGGTGTTTTAAGGTTATAGCACTTTTTCGCTTTTTTCGGATTTAAACTATTCCGATGAAGATGTTGCCGGGTGGAAGGAGAAGTCGAACGATAATGCAATAGAATCCTTGCAGAACCACGAACCTTTTTACTTGCCGGTGCGCTTTCCGATGGTATTCTTGGAAGACGCCCGTGTGCCTCGGCCGGAGATTCGCTGCGGCTGGGTGCAGTTCTACAAGCGTCTTGGACTTTCCGGGCTTACCATTCCAACGGGATCCACGACCAGAGTGCAGTTTGTTGGCCTAGTGCCGCCGTGGCTGATCTGAAGCTGCGCACTCCATTCTACTAGCGCACCAGAACACTTTGGACGCGAAGGTTTCCCATCGGAGGAGCCGAAGGTGCTGAACGTTCAATGACGTATATGACTTATTAAACAATACGTTAATTAAGAAGGCAGTAGCATCGTAGATGCAAGTATCAGTCGTGCCGAAATTCAGGGCGGTCAGAACACGCTAAGGCCAAAGAACTTGGTTCAATGGTAAATAGTTAACAATCACTGTGTCTTACTCTAGAATATTCTCTTCCACAGTCGATACTGCTGGTGCGAAACCTATCGCAACACTGGGAAACAGATTGATTTGCGGTTTTGCGGCCAGCTGCTCGATAGCATCTTGGTAGCGCTGCTGATAATTGGTGCGCTTGCGGGGCAAATCGTCATCATCCGAGTTAAAAGAGCAGATCGACATGGCATCGCAATCCTCTTCCGCTTCACCAACCGAGACATTATCTAGCGAGGCCGTTATACCTTTACGCTGCAGTGCGCGCTGCTCGCGCACCTTAAACTCTTGGTTGATCGGTTGCAGTTTGCCATGCAGCTGCTTCAGCACAGTTCGATAGTTGCGCTGCGTGCTTTTGTCCACCTGCTCGACCGGTGGTTCTTCGTTCTCGTGACCCGCATTTACACCAGCTGTTGAAGCAGAATCCAATGCTGATTCTGTATGTAGGAAAAACTCATCTTCAGGGAACATAGTATCTGTGATACCAGCGGGGACTGTTATTTCATCGTCGATGTCTTCCTCAGCTTCGATCATTCGTGGCTCTGTTCGTGTGCTCTTTGGGTTAAATCCATTCGGTGAGATGAGACGGGCCACGTCGCTCTCCAGTTCAGCAATGTCCTGAAGCTGACGCTCAGTACTCTGCCGGACTGCCGACAACAGGCCCGCTGTCAACTTCAGCTGCTCGGAACCGTCTCGCAGGTAATCATTTGCTACCTGTTGCAACGTATCGACCAGAGTCGTTAATATCTGCTGGGTCGCAGTCAAGTTCGTCGTAACTGCCAACGCTCGAGCTTTCAGTGATGCTACTTTTTTGGATGCTGGAGATGTACAGAATGTACTCTCTTGGGGCATCGGAAGGAACATTGCCGTCACGTTCTTCGACGACTGCTGTAGGACGGTCATCGCCTTGAAGAGAGTAATGCGTGCCTTTCCGAGGTCTGAGCCGCTGGCGATAGCCAGCCCCCACCTGTACAAACACATCGATTGCAGATACAACAACACTTTTCGCCGCTTCTGTATTGAAAACGGAAATGTAAAAACATTATTAAGTTTCATATGCAATGGGTAAGTCATGCTCTCCCTTTAGAGGTTACCTTTGCATCTAGCAGCAGCTGTTCGGGGCTATTTTCGACATTTGACTCGTAGAAATATTCGCGTCCTTCCAGCGGGCCATACACATGCTCGTACGCTTTAGCGAGATCTGTGAAGGATTCGAGCGATCTACCCAAATCATACAGACTTCCAGCGACGGCTCGCATACCACGTACACAAACAGTCAACGCGCGAGTGGCAGTAGCACTAAACAACACAAATCGACGAATTAGCATAATGACCCCGGATATACCTACCGAGCTCACAACCAAAAAAACATACCGTAGCAGCTCGTGCTCGTAGGAACTAATCTCGTCATAGTAGACGAAGACCCTCGTTGCTGCTGTATCAAACGCATCTAGCTCATTCATAAAAGCGACCAAAGCAAGAAACTCCTTTTTGTACATCAGGGTGTTATATGCGATGGTGGCCAGTACTGGTACAGCAATTACTGCGGCGACGGCTGAACTACGAACGAAATAAGTACACGGCATGGGTAAAATGGTGAGATCGGGAGCTGCGCCCTGATTTGGGCTTGACGCTGTACCGTGACGCTACCTACCTTGGACGGCTGCATCCGAGCAAGCTGGGCATGATTATACCGGCACAGCCGATGGCGGCGACCACCGGCGAAGAGATTCTCGCCAACCAGTAGGAAGAACCGAGTTCTTCCTTCTCGGCGAAAATACTTTCAAGCATTTCCTGGTGCTTTGAGAGTAGCCGCTCAGAGCGACATATCGCCAGAATAGCCTCGTGTTTGTACAACTCTCTATAATACGCCATTTTCAAGGCGAAATCATTTTCACTTTTTCGATATGCTGACAATTTTCGCACCAGAATCAAGGTGTTTTAAGGTTATAGCACTTTTTCGCTTTTTTCGGATTTAAACTATTCCGATGAAGATGTTGCCGGGTGGAAGGAGAAGTCGAACGATAATGCAATAGAATCCTTGCAGAACCACGAACCTTTTTACTTGCCGGTGCGCTTTCCGATGGTATTCTTGGAAGACGCCCGTGTGCCTCGGCCGGAGATTCGCTGCGGCTGGGTGCAGTTCTACAAGCGTCTTGGACTTTCCGGGCTTACCATTCCAACGGGATCCACGACCAGAGTGCAGTTTGTTGGTCTAGTGCCGCCGTGGCTGATCTGAAGCTGCGCACTCCATTCTACTAGCGCACCAGAACACTTTGGACGCGAAGGTTTCCCATCGGAGGAGCCGAAGGTGCTGAACGTTCAATGACGTATATGACTTATTAAACAATACGTTAATTAAGAAGGCAGTAGCATCGTAGATGCAAGTATCAGTCGTGCCGAAATTCAGGGCGGTCAGAACACGCTAAGGCCAAAGAACTTGGTTCAATGGTAAATAGTTAACAATCACTGTGTCTTACTCTAGAATATTCTCTTCCACAGTCGATACTGCTGGTGCGAAACCTATCGCAACACTGGGAAACAGATTGATTTGCGGTTTTGCGGCCAGCTGCTCGATAGCATCTTGGTAGCGCTGCTGATAATTGGTGCGCTTGCGGGGCAAATCGTCATCATCCGAGTTAAAAGAGCAGATCGACATGGCATCGCAATCCTCTTCCGCTTCACCAACCGAGACATTATCTAGCGAGGCCGTTATACCTTTACGCTGCAGTGCGCGCTGCTCGCGCACCTTAAACTCTTGGTTGATCGGTTGCAGTTTGCCATGCAGCTGCTTCAGCACAGTTCGATAGTTGCGCTGCGTGCTTTTGTCCACCTGCTCGACCGGTGGTTCTTCGTTCTCGTGACCCGCATTTACACCAGCTGTTGAAGCAGAATCCAATGCTGATTCTGTATGTAGGAAAAACTCATCTTCAGGGAACATAGTATCTGTGATACCAGCGGGGACTGTTATTTCATCGTCGATGTCTTCCTCAGCTTCGATCATTCGTGGCTCTGTTCGTGTGCTCTTTGGGTTAAATCCATTCGGTGAGATGAGACGGGCCACGTCGCTCTCCAGTTCAGCAATGTCCTGAAGCTGACGCTCAGTACTCTGCCGGACTGCCGACAACAGGCCCGCTGTCAACTTCAGCTGCTCGGAACCGTCTCGCAGGTAATCATTTGCTACCTGTTGCAACGTATCGACCAGAATCGTTAATATCTGCTGGGTCGCAGTCAAGTTCGTCGTAACTGCCAACGCTCGAGCTTTCAGTGATGCTACTTTTTTGGATGCTGGAGATGTACAGAATGTACTCTCTTGGGGCATCGGAAGGAACATTGCCGTCACGTTCTTCGACGACTGCTGTAGGACGGTCATCGCCTTGAAGAGAGTAATGCGTGCCTTTCCGAGGTCTGAGCCGCTGGCGATAGCCAGCCCCCACCTGTACAAACACATCGATTGCAGATACAACAACACTTTTCGCCGCTTCTGTATTGAAAACGGAAATGTAAAAACATTATTAAGTTTCATATGCAATGGGTAAGTCATGCTCTCCCTTTAGAGGTTACCTTTGCATCTAGCAGCAGCTGTTCGGGGCTATTTTCGACATTTGACTCGTAGAAATATTCGCGTCCTTCCAGCGGGCCATACACATGCTCGTACGCTTTAGCGAGATCTGTGAAGGATTCGAGCGATCTACCCAAATCATACAGACTTCCAGCGACGGCTCGCATACCACGTACACAAACAGTCAACGCGCGAGTGGCAGTAGCACTAAACAACACAAATCGACGAATTAGCATAATGACCCCGGATATACCTACCGAGCTCACAACCAAAAAAACATACCGTAGCAGCTCGTGCTCGTAGGAACTAATCTCGTCATAGTAGACGAAGACCCTCGTTGCTGCTGTATCAAACGCATCTAGCTCATTCATAAAAGCGACCAAAGCAAGAAACTCCTTTTTGTACATCAGGGTGTTATATGCGATGGTGGCCAGTACTGGTACAGCAATTACTGCGGCGACGGCTGAACTACGAACGAAATAAGTACACGGCATGGGTAAAATGGTGAGATCGGGAGCTGCGCCCTGATTTGGGCTTGACGCTGTACCGTGACGCTACCTACCTTGGACGGCTGCATCCGAGCAAGCTGGGCATGATTATACCGGCACAGCCGATGGCGGCGACCACCGGCGAAGAGATTCTCGCCAACCAGTAGGAAGAACCGAGTTCTTCCTTCTCGGCGAAAATACTTTCAAGCATTTCCTGGTGCTTTGAGAGTAGCCGCTCAGAGCGACATATCGCCAGAATAGCCTCGTGTTTGTACAACTCTCTATAATACGCCATTTTCAAGGCGAAATCATTTTCACTTTTTCGATATGCTGACAATTTTCGCACCAGAATCAAGGTGTTTTAAGGTTATAGCACTTTTTCGCTTTTTTCGGATTTAAACTATTCCGATGAAGATGTTGCCGGGTGGAAGGAGAAGTCGAACGATAATGCAATAGAATCCTTGCAGAACCACGAACCTTTTTACTTGCCGGTGCGCTTTCCGATGGTATTCTTGGAAGACGCCCGTGTGCCTCGGCCGGAGATTCGCTGCGGCTGGGTGCAGTTCTACAAGCGTCTTGGACTTTCCGGGCTTACCATTCCAACGGGATCCACGACCAGAGTGCAGTTTGTTGGTCTAGTGCCGCCGTGGCTGATCTGAAGCTGCGCACTCCATTCTACTAGCGCACCAGAACACTTTGGACGCGAAGGTTTCCCATCGGAGGAGCCGAAGGTGCTGAACGTTCAATGACGTATATGACTTATTAAACAATACGTTAATTAAGAAGGCAGTAGCATCGTAGATGCAAGTATCAGTCGTGCCGAAATTCAGGGCGGTCAGAACACGCTAAGGCCAAAGAACTTGGTTCAATGGTAAATAGTTAACAATCACTGTGTCTTACTCTAGAATATTCTCTTCCACAGTCGATACTGCTGGTGCGAAACCTATCGCAACACTGGGAAACAGATTGATTTGCGGTTTTGCGGCCAGCTGCTCGATAGCATCTTGGTAGCGCTGCTGATAATTGGTGCGCTTGCGGGGCAAATCGTCATCATCCGAGTTAAAAGAGCAGATCGACATGGCATCGCAATCCTCTTCCGCTTCACCAACCGAGACATTATCTAGCGAGGCCGTTATACCTTTACGCTGCAGTGCGCGCTGCTCGCGCACCTTAAACTCTTGGTTGATCGGTTGCAGTTTGCCATGCAGCTGCTTCAGCACAGTTCGATAGTTGCGCTGCGTGCTTTTGTCCACCTGCTCGACCGGTGGTTCTTCGTTCTCGTGACCCGCATTTACACCAGCTGTTGAAGCAGAATCCAATGCTGATTCTGTATGTAGGAAAAACTCATCTTCAGGGAACATAGTATCTGTGATACCAGCGGGGACTGTTATTTCATCGTCGATGTCTTCCTCAGCTTCGATCATTCGTGGCTCTGTTCGTGTGCTCTTTGGGTTAAATCCATTCGGTGAGATGAGACGGGCCACGTCGCTCTCCAGTTCAGCAATGTCCTGAAGCTGACGCTCAGTACTCTGCCGGACTGCCGACAACAGGCCCGCTGTCAACTTCAGCTGCTCGGAACCGTCTCGCAGGTAATCATTTGCTACCTGTTGCAACGTATCGACCAGAATCGTTAATATCTGCTGGGTCGCAGTCAAGTTCGTCGTAACTGCCAACGCTCGAGCTTTCAGTGATGCTACTTTTTTGGATGCTGGAGATGTACAGAATGTACTCTCTTGGGGCATCGGAAGGAACATTGCCGTCACGTTCTTCGACGACTGCTGTAGGACGGTCATCGCCTTGAAGAGAGTAATGCGTGCCTTTCCGAGGTCTGAGCCGCTGGCGATAGCCAGCCCCCACCTGTACAAACACATCGATTGCAGATACAACAACACTTTTCGCCGCTTCTGTATTGAAAACGGAAATGTAAAAACATTATTAAGTTTCATATGCAATGGGTAAGTCATGCTCTCCCTTTAGAGGTTACCTTTGCATCTAGCAGCAGCTGTTCGGGGCTATTTTCGACATTTGACTCGTAGAAATATTCGCGTCCTTCCAGCGGGCCATACACATGCTCGTACGCTTTAGCGAGATCTGTGAAGGATTCGAGCGATCTACCCAAATCATACAGACTTCCAGCGACGGCTCGCATACCACGTACACAAACAGTCAACGCGCGAGTGGCAGTAGCACTAAACAACACAAATCGACGAATTAGCATAATGACCCCGGATATACCTACCGAGCTCACAACCAAAAAAACATACCGTAGCAGCTCGTGCTCGTAGGAACTAATCTCGTCATAGTAGACGAAGACCCTCGTTGCTGCTGTATCAAACGCATCTAGCTCATTCATAAAAGCGACCAAAGCAAGAAACTCCTTTTTGTACATCAGGGTGTTATATGCGATGGTGGCCAGTACTGGTACAGCAATTACTGCGGCGACGGCTGAACTACGAACGAAATAAGTACACGGCATGGGTAAAATGGTGAGATCGGGAGCTGCGCCCTGATTTGGGCTTGACGCTGTACCGTGACGCTACCTACCTTGGACGGCTGCATCCGAGCAAGCTGGGCATGATTATACCGGCACAGCCGATGGCGGCGACCACCGGCGAAGAGATTCTCGCCAACCAGTAGGAAGAACCGAGTTCTTCCTTCTCGGCGAAAATACTTTCAAGCATTTCCTGGTGCTTTGAGAGTAGCCGCTCAGAGCGACATATCGCCAGAATAGCCTCGTGTTTGTACAACTCTCTATAATACGCCATTTTCAAGGCGAAATCATTTTCACTTTTTCGATATGCTGACAATTTTCGCACCAGAATCAAGGTGTTTTAAGGTTATAGCACTTTTTCGCTTTTTTCGGATTTAAACTATTCCGATGAAGATGTTGCCGGGTGGAAGGAGAAGTCGAACGATAATGCAATAGAATCCTTGCAGAACCACGAACCTTTTTACTTGCCGGTGCGCTTTCCGATGGTATTCTTGGAAGACGCCCGTGTGCCTCGGCCGGAGATTCGCTGCGGCTGGGTGCAGTTCTACAAGCGTCTTGGACTTTCCGGGCTTACCATTCCAACGGGATCCACGACCAGAGTGCAGTTTGTTGGTCTAGTGCATGGAATAGAACATAAATGTGCACATTTTCCCTCTTTTTACAGCGATTTTACGCGGAAAGGGTGTTTTTGCCGGCAATTTCTAAACCACCCTTGGAGCATAAGTTTTACTCCGTTTATACGTGAATTTAGATCCTCTTCCGTTAAGCCAGCGACAGACGAAACGTAAAGCGGGCGACAGGCGAAGAGTAAACTCTTGTGTAAATATAAAATAAATGCTAAAAAAGTTAAAAAACGCACTATTAGCACCCCTCTCACTGAGTGTCTGATTTTTCAAACAGGGCCAAAACTTTAGAACGAAAATTAAAGTATTTGGAAGGGTGAAGGGGGGTGAAAATCACTTCTAAAATTATAATAAAACGTCTAGAGCAGATAACACACCTTCCTCCTTCCTCAAAAACTTTAATTTTCGCTTTAAAGTTCTACAGCTGTGAAAAAGAGCACCCCGTGTGACAGAAATCGCTCACCGCCACTCAAATTGTCCTGTTAAGAGACTAACAGGACGCTAACAGGACGCTAACAGGATAGAAATCTTGCTGCTGTTTACAGGGCTTTTGCGCATGTATTGGTGCCATTTTCCACGCATTTTTGCGATGGTGTGTGTGCCATCCAACCGTACCCCTGTGCTCAGTAGCCCCGCCCCCTAAGATATTTCGGATCAATATGAAGCACGCAAAAGCATAATTTCATTTTCACCAACCTTATTTTCACCTTTGAATCGGACACTCTGCCTCGCAAAACACATCACAAAACACAACACTTCGCACAACACTCCTCTGCTTCGCTGCCTGTCCGACGCTGATTGATGCCAGGATGCTGCCGAAAAAAGACAACATGATTGATCATGATCACATTTGATCAACAAATTATTTTTCAATTTCTTACCATTTTCCGTTGTCACGCATGCCCACAAACAATGTCCACGGGTTTAGATGCTCCGTAACACAAACGAATGATAGAAATTCACAGCAAACTAGCTTTTTTCTTCAAAATTTTCGGATGCACGATCGCAGCACATCCTGCCTCTTGCGCGTCGTTTTCAACTGACGCCATGTTGGATCCAGGCCTTAGCAGACATTTTCACCTTCCTCTTTCGATCGCCGTGTCCTTACACAAACACACGCGCACGGGGCCGTATCCGAACACGCAGTGCTCGTGAGCGATCGAGTGAATGGTGAGACAACATCAAAACAAACCGTAGGAGTGAAAGAGATAGCATGTACTCGAAAGAAAAAAATCGACTGCTTGACAAAAAGTCTGTCAACAGGGACACAAAACAGGCATTCACGTGAGAGAGGTGCTAAAAATGGGTTTCGACCGTTACTGAGTTACCGAAAAAATCGGCTTCCCGCTTGGGAAAATTCGCTCACCCTCCACTCAATTTCTCCGAATAATGTCTATTCGGAAGCTATTTGGAGCTTAACTGGAAGGAAATCTTGCTGCTGTTTACAGGGCTTTTGCGCATGTATTGGTGCCATTTTCGACGCATTTTTGTGATGGTGTGTGTGCCATCTGACCGTACCCCTGTGCTCAGTAGCCCCGCCCCTAGGATATTTCGGATCAATATGAAGCACGCAAAAGCATAATTTCATTTTCACCAACCTTATTTTCACCTTTGAATCGGACACTCTGCCTCGCAAAACGCATCACAAAACACAACACTTCGCACAACACTCCTCTGCTTCGCTGCCTGTCCGACGCTGATTGATGCCAGAATGCTGCCAGGATGCTGCTGAAAAAAGACAGCATGAATGATCATGATCAGATTTGATCAACAAAATATTTTTCAATTTCTTACCATTTTTCGTTGTCGCACATGCCCACAAACAATGTCCACGGGTTTAGATGCTCCGTAACACAAACGAATGATAGAAATTCACAGCAAACTAGCTTTTTTCTTCAAAATTTTCGGATGCACGATCGCAGCACATCCTGCCTCTTGCGCGTCGTTTTCAACTGACGCCATGTTGGATCCAGGCCTTAGCAGACATTTTCACCTTCCTCTTTCGATCGCCGTGTCCTTACACAAACACACGCGCACGGGGCCGTATCCGAACACGCAGTGCTCGTGAGCGATCGAGTGAATGGTGAAACAGCATCAAAACAAACCGTAGGAGTGAAAGAGATAGCATGTACTCGAAAGAAAAAAA
Source organism: Anopheles aquasalis (assembly GCF_943734665.1). NCBI lineage: Eukaryota > Metazoa > Arthropoda > Insecta > Diptera > Culicidae > Anopheles > Anopheles aquasalis. The sequence goes on along the minus strand of NC_064876.1, from coordinate 6,535,070 downwards.
TCGACTGCTTGACAAAAAGTCTGTCAACAGGGAGTGAGCTTAAGCATTCAGTTGCGAGTAAATGTTCTGTGTCAATAGGGCTGCTTTCTCCTTTGTTTATTTATAGGAACACGAATGGGTTGAGCTTAATTGCCATAATAGTTAAATGCGTTCACATCAGTGCGAGTAGATTCCCTTTACAACATGGAATAGTAATTTAATGATAGAAATGGTTTATACCATTTATTTGTAAAACAAAATGAAAGGGTAAGCAACCTGTTGTTGGCGTGTTTGCACGATTTTCGCACAGCAGTTCATTATGGCAGTGAGTATATTCGCTATAACATCGAAAAGCTCTCCGATTTTTTTTCCAGGGGATTATAGTTACTTTATGGAAAGTACCGTCTGAGGAGAAAATAAAAGCTGGCATTCATGGACCAGACCGACATTCTCGATTGGTGTTGTTTCTATTCTGTGTTATTTCAATCGTACTGATTTGTGGGTTGTGCATCTTTTGTCGTGCTGGTTGGCGATTGTTAAACAGTTTGTCCTTCCTGTCTGGTTGCGGCTGGTTGTTCGGAGCTCCCCACCATATTGGCACCTCGATCAACAACTTCATCACTGTCGCCAACAGCCGCAGTAACCAGCAGGAAGAGCTTCACTCCAAGTAGGCACCACCGTCCAGCAGCGAGGCAGAGTAGGGCGGAGCGGAGAGCAGCACGGTGTGTCGATCGCGTCTGTCTTTGGGTGTCGTCAGTGAGGACGATTGGTTGATGAAAACAACTTCCTTCCCCCTCCCGATCGGACGGCGACGACGACGACGACGACAAAACATTAACCATGATCGGCGTACTGGTGGTTTGCGTCGCGTGTGCTCAGCCGACCTCGGTGATCGTCTAGAGAATTCAGGTTTGAGATAGCGCGAGACCGGCCCGGACCCCCCCCCCCCCCCCGGGTTACACTGTGCGTCCGTTGTTGGATGCTGTGGATGTGCCCACGGAACGTGCTGTATAGGCGATCAAAATAGCCTAGTGGATACGGCACAGGAGTCTATGAGGATAGAAATAGCGGACGGAAAAAGGGCGAGCAACGAAAGCATGCAGTAGCGCATTATATCCAATCGGGGCGATATTAAAAACCGCATAAAATAACAGTGGCCACACGCACGCACTCGCGCACGCACGGACGAACATACGTACGCACGCCCACTCGAGTGTAGGCATACACACAAGCGCCTCGATACGCAACTGTTCCGGGTCGCACTTTAACGACTTCAAGATGCGTGGATTGCTGCAAGTTATATTTTACTGGTCATGTAAGTATCTCGGGCACAAATGGAGAGACGAGAGGCCACTGCAGCAGATGCCGCGGTGAGATCCCCCTCTCTACCCACTTCCTTCGACGAACAGTAGCAAGACGCCAGCCAGCTGCCGCTGGTTAAAATTTATGAGATCATCAACTAAAACATGATCCGTTTTCTCCACTTTTTTCATGCGCCCATCCCCTACTGCACTTCCTCCGTTGCTGTACTTACGCCGTACACACATGAATCGATGTCATCCAGTGCTGATGATCATCCAGGGATCGTTTAGCCGGGCACGGGTCGCGGAACCGCAGATACGGTGCGTGTCCTACCAGTGCAAAGATGGCGAGTGCAAGGAAGGAATCGACATCTGCGAGGAGTCGGAGCACGATCGACCATCCGGGTGTTTCGCCGTCTGGACGACAAACAATTTGACCAGTAAGTTCTCGGGCACACGGTTGTTACCGTGCTTGCTGCACGGTTCTCACACGACTCTACCTTTCTGCGGCGCGTATGACTTGCAGACGAGATGAACGTGACGATGAAGGGCTGCTTCATTACTCCTACCGAGTGTAATAACACTGAATGCATCGATACGACGACGGATATGAAGAAAAATCTCAACTACTGTTGTTGCCGGGGTAGCATGTGTAACAAGGAGCAACGATGGGTACCGGTCGCAACCAAGGCACCGAAGGTGATACACTCGCCAGAGAAGGAATCGAAGATGCCGCTGATCATCATGATCGCCTTCATTTCGATGCTGATCGGACTGTTCCTGCTGACTTTTTGTTACGTAAAGCATCAGAAGGATCCCATGTTCAACGAAATACCGACCGTAAGCTCCCTTGCTGATCTCCTGGTGTGCCCTCATGCTTACGCTTAGCTCCCATCGCTGGATCTTTACGCAGGTTGAACCGGACATCTCAAACTCGTCAACCAACGTTTCCCTGCGGCCGATCGATCTGAAGGACATCAAAGCGCGTGGTCGCTTTGGCGTAGTTTGGCGGGCCCAGCTTCACAACCAGGAAGTGGCTGTAAAGATCTTCCCGATGCAGGAACGCCAATCGTGGATTACTGAGCAGGACATTTTTAAGGTAAAGCCTCAATCTCATCTTGCACCACGCTGTAGTTTAGCAAATGTGGTTTTTTTTTTTTTGGTTCCTCGCCCTTGGCACTTTCCCTAACCCTCTGCTATCCTTTCATTATTCAAAAACAGCTGCCTCGCATGAACCATCCCAACATACTGGAGTTCATTGGGTGCGAGAAACGAACCGATGTGGCCAGCACCGACTTCTGGTTGATCACCGCATATTGCGAGAATGGTTCGCTGTGCGACTTCCTCAAATCGCATACGGTTAGCTGGGGCGAGCTTTGCAAGATCGCCAGCACGATGGCCCGCGGTCTAACGCACCTGCATGAGGAGGTACAAGGGACACGCACCGAAGGTCTCAAACCATCGATCGCACACCGCGATTTTAAGAGCAAAAACGTGCTGCTGAAGGCGGATCTGACTGCTTGCATTGCCGACTTTGGGCTTGCGCTTGTGTTCACGCCTGGTAAGTTGGGCACGTTTGCTTGCGGATATAGACCGGATCGGAGGCAGCATCCAAAACGCAGCTAATCAATTTCTCTCGGACCGTCGTGTCCACCGTGTCTCTAGGTAAATCGTGTGGTGATACTCACGGTCAGGTCGGCACACGGCGCTATATGGCACCGGAGGTGCTGGAGGGTGCGATCAACTTTACGCGCGACGCATTCCTTCGCATCGATGTGTATGCGTGCGGGCTGGTCCTTTGGGAGCTTGTGTCTCGGTGCACCGTACATGGTGGCCCGGTCGATGAGTACCGGCTTCCGTTCGAGAGCGAACTCGGTCCCCACCCGACGCTAGAGGAGATGCAGGAGAACGTCGTGATGAAGAAACTTCGCCCACGCATATACGAGTCTTGGCGTAATCACACGGTCAGTGTTAGTGTTCCAAATAATCCATATGATAAACCTTCGGCCCTGATGGCTGTTCTAATCACTGCCGTATCATCACTTATTCTACCTTCGTTTCTCTCTTTTCTTTGGCGCTATCTTTTACTTTCTCTCGCTTCGGATGTTTTTGCTGCTGAACAGGGATTACATGCAATCTGTGAAACGATGGAAGATTGTTGGGACCACGATGCGGAAGCAAGACTTTCGTCGTCCTGCGTGCTCGAGCGCTTGTCACAGTATACGCGCTTTCCCGCGGCAAGACAATTTTTCGTCGCCAACACCACCAACACCACAAATGCCACAAACACTACCACCGCTAGCGCTACTACACCGAGCGGCGGTGCACCCACCAACAACAACGAACTGCCGCCGAAGATCGCATCGGAAAGTGTGTAGGAGGAACCGCACAGTGTTTCTTTCACCAGGCTAGGCTAGGTTAGATTACGGTTCGCTAAGGAAGCAAGATACCGTTTTAAACACAACTTTCACGCAGGCCTTGTTGTGCATTCGTGTTCTGTAAGGCAGTTGTAGCTCCATCCGAGGTCATCCATCCGACTTACTTCATTATTTTCATTATGCTAGGCATCTTGTAAGATTTTGTTTAATGCTTTATCATCAACATTAATTGGTGAACTATTGAGCCACTGATTGTTATGTAGCAGCGTATATACGGCATGATGGGCGCACTATTTACATGGTGTGCGTGTATGTGTGTATGTACAGTTACGACAATATTTGGAATTCATAGGGTTTAAGGAATCTTGAATCCTGCTAGGTCCTTAGCACGAGAATGTTCGCGACTACACTAGGATTCTCCCAAAGGCTACAAAGGTAGCGGTATAACGCTCCGATATCTGACAGCATCTCTTTGAATTCGTTTAATGTTTCAATCATTTTCTCAACAAACCGCCATATACGACGACTTTGTGAAGCGGGAGATGAGAAGTAGGAGGAGGAGGAGGGAGGTGATATACTTTGTGTTTACTTTTTTATTACCTTTAAGTACGATTGAGCAGCACCCCAAGCGTCCATTTCATGTTGAATATCTTGTGTAGTGCAGGTTTTTAAGCTCTAGATTAACCGGAGCGAACGGGAGCAACGTCGCTCAGACATGGCAGCATATAAAATTGGAAACCAAGCGAGATGAAAAACGTAGGTAGGTGAAGTTTATAGTTTTTATGAATTGAATCAAAAGTTTATTGAGTTAGTGTTTAGTATATGATGTTGGCTTGTTTCCTGTGTGTAATTCGGCCAGCTGGGTTTGTTTCCCGGATGTTGACCTAGTTTGTGCCGACGCGAGCTTTGCGAAATTAGGCGCAATTAGTCTCTCCCGTTCAATTTCCACCGGTCACACTTGCTACGGTCCGCCGCATGGAGTGTTCCGAGAGAGGAATGAAAGAACACGGTAGCTATAATATTTTATAATAGTTGGTACAAAACCCCATCAAAGGAAAGGGGAGTGAAATATAAGGTGCATCCTAGACGTTAGCCAACAAGCGTTGGCAATACAAGGCCGCCCTCCCTACTTTAACCGGATAATGTAGATAGACGAGATGACGGTTGGCAGGGCGCCAAGTGCAACAAAGCAAGTATTTCTGCTCCCTCGGCATACATCCCTGGGAGCTATATCGTTATAGGAACAAGAGAAAAACAAATGAACGACCCAACAAAAAGCAAATGATGAAAAGGACAGGAAGAATGTGTTAAATAAAGGGGAAATTTTTGTTTGTAAATTCAATGCTTTTCAAAATACTATGCGCACGATGTTTAATGGGCGATGCTCATGATGGAGGTGCATAAACGGTAAAAAAACCCGCGTTATGTTACACTTTTCGCATATTTTCTAATACCCCTCCATATTCTACATTGTGTAATAAAGCATCTCTAAGAAGTATGATTCATGAGTTATGTAAATGATTAGGTTGTACTGCGGTTGGGAACGCTCTTGAAAAAAATGCAACAGGAGATCCCATTTGTACAGAACCGTGGGTTGTGTCTGCTTTGCGTCAATTCGCTAAACTTGATTGAAATTATTATTGCCGATGGCAATAAAACCACATGGGAGCAAATGTGATGCTTTTACTTAGGTCGATCAAATCTTTAATGAAAAAAAAGAATTGGTGAAAAGCATTTTTTTCAGCTAGGAATATCTATCACTCCTTAGTGAATAACATCATCTAACAGAAACGAACGAATTGCGTAATAAGGGAATAAAAAGAAGACTGTTGGTGTAATGTTGAAAAGTTCACTTTTGTGAAACCGATGGCAACGCGTGCAAACCGTGTGCTTCCATCTTGGCATGCCAATACTAACAGACGTAACCACCGTTCAAAGGAAATGGATAAAACTTCCGGTTTTTTATGAAACTATACAATAAAGCTAACAATTAATAGAACACTACGATCATTTAATTGCGCTATGATTGCACTGCGTTTCCCCAGTGTATGCCACGACAAAACTTGCGCCTACCTAGGCATATACAAGGAGTTTCTTTCATTTAGCACTCCGCAAAACAATACAACAACTGCAATTATATTGCAGTCTAGGCCGGTGGTCACGTGTTGTTATGTTATGCATTTATTTGAAAATGCCGTTTTTATGTTGCCGGTAGAGGTTACCTTATCCGCGTTAGCTACCATATTAGCTAAAAACATAAATATTATACTTTGAAAATTTTGACTAGCTATTTGGACAAACTAGTAATAGATCTTTAATTTTATTTATGGGTTATCTTATTGATAAATTCATCACGCCAAGCCAACACATGTGTGCAGATAGACAGCCACACACGCGCTTTATCGCATCGTCTCAGCATCCCCCAGATCGCGCCTATCTTGGACTGGACTTCCTGCATGTTTCTGAACTCACCTGACTTCAACCATACACACGCATGCACAAGCTTCCACACACACCTCAAACACGGAGCAAGACAGTTCAACTTAAGGGGGTTTCAATGTGTGCCAGCATACGCACTGGATGTGACTTCCCAGAATTATCGTTTGCATCGATCTCGCCGGCGTCCTTTCTCGGACCATAGGCAGTGTGGCTCAGTCTGATGGTGCGGAGATTGCCAATGTTGTTCAGCCTGAGGCGGAATCCGTACAAAAGATTCATTCTCTTTTTATCGAAACAGGATCTGTCTGTAATAACTCTCCACCTCCAACAAGATATGTATCTGTGTGTGTGGGTGTGTATGTGTCAGGGTTGGGCGGAGGGAGAAACTAATTCATAGTTGGCATAAGGAATAAAAAAGCTTGCTTCTTGCTGATAGAGCTACACAGTCCTGTGCCTACATTTATTGGACATCGCCAATTGGCCTGTACAAGCAGAACATGATCTTACGCTTCTTCGTCTAAACTAGTTCCCAAGATTTGTTTTGCTTTCGACCCTATCGATTTGCTCGACTCTGCATATCGGTCTATTTCTATTCCATTCATACATTTCCTTATTTGATTGGTATACAATACAATGGTAATAATAGGTGGCAAACAAATGACCGGATACCCCTTCTTCTCATCAGTAGTCGCTCTCGAAAGGAGCTTACACCGTGTGAACCCATTCTCGGTTTCCTTCGGTTCGGTAACACTCAGATCTGGATACTGTAGCATGCATGAACGAACGTAAGGTCTGCCATTGCCTAAACCTTACTTCCCAGTGCTAACTATTCGAACAACTCAGCGACAGCGATCTGAGGTATTCCAACAACTTTTGGGCACAATCCCTCAAACTAGGTTTAACGCGTAGTAGTTAAATGTAAATAAATATACATATACAAAAATGAAATAAATAACACTCGCGTGATTGACAGTGTGCATTAAAAATGGGAACGGGAAGGAAGTACACACGAGCCAGTTACACATTTGTCGGTTACACAATTTGCGTTGGAAAAACATTATAGCTCACTCAGCACATGTGGAATCGACGAACTTCCTACAAAGTTTTCAGCGTACATTGCCGGTTCGGTGTCAATATAATGGAAATTGAGAAAATTGAAAGTTAAAATGATAGAAAAAAGAAAAAGAAAACCGGTAAGCATTTCAATTGATGTTGCAACCACGGACTTCGAATGGGGTAAGTCTTACATAGGAAAATGTGTTCTCTGAGGATCGCAGATTTAGAAAAGCAGAAGTCTAGTATTTAGCCATATGCGTTTGTGTGTGTGTGACAGTTCATATTTTCTGAAGTGCTAATTAAGAGTGTCGTATAAATCAGATACCATACTCTCTCTAGCCATTTGGAATTCTAGTGAACATCTGTTTGAATTTTTATCTGCATCTTTTCCGCCTATCATTTTCCTATCATCATCATGTTTAAGATATCCGAAATGCTTCTCATGCGTTTGTGGTTGCAGGAAGGTGCTGCCTTTTAAGAGAACTTGTATGTGTTGCCCTAAAAACAGTCACAGCACACAGTATATATAAATATATATATACACACACACACACACACGCACGTACACATGTATACCGGAGAGGACACTATTTAAAGAAACTAAAAATTAACAGGAACAACGATACATATACATACCACGGACATGAATTACCTACTAATTTCGCATGGAAACGCATCCCCTTTTCCTACTGCCTTCGACTACCGCCGATCTGCTTAAATCCACTTGTCTTAAATCTTATCCAGCCCTTCGTATCTCTACCCTTCACTCGTTTCCCTCCTTTTCTTTCGCGCTTTCTTCTCTATTGCCATTCCACGTAATTCTAATGAGTTTGGTATCAATTTACTCTTCGTGTTAAATATAGTTGTAAAGGAGGCCAGCCAACATAGTTTGTGAGATCCGTTCTATATAGACGCATTCTGGCATTTCCAGTACTAATGCTCGCTAGCATTGCATTTACTACTACTCGATCATATCTGGGCGCCTCACTTCATTACACCTCTCTACAATGGGCTTATCCTTGTGCCTCACGCTTGCCCTTGCTCAGCTGGGGTACACCGTCTACTATTGTCTTATTATGTGTATATGTGTTAATGTATTTATGTGTGTATGTGTGCGTTGGCGTGCGTAGGTAGGGGAGCAAGATTACGCCTAATGGAAGAGTCAACATAAAGCCCCTGATACACTGGCGAGCAATTCGCGTAAAGTTGTTCCTTGCACAAAGGCCTTTGCAGAAAGGGTTGCAGAAACATAAGTTGGCATTGTTTGTGCGAATGGTCGTCAGAATTTGGGAGGCTTGACGGTACATATATTTCATAGTCGAAACCGCAATGACAAAAGATTAACGAAAAAAAAACTGGCGCGAGTATTAGAGTGGTAGAAACACTCTATCGCGATCTCCGAAAAAACGTATAAATCATTAAAGCTAGTTAAAGGCAAAAATGGCAAAAACCAAACTAGGTATTCATTACCGTCGGTTCGTTAAAAATAGTTAAGGTAGGTAATTCTGCTGACTACGCGAACCAATAGGTTCATTCCACTTCGTATACAACGGCCATACGAATTGAAAAGCAACTGAAGCAGTACAAAAAAAAGGAACCGAAAAATGGAAGGATACTAGATAGAAATCGTAAAGTAACGCATTGCAATAACCAAAAATTCATAGTAGAACGATAGACCACAATTATACTTCCCCAGTGTGATGACATCGCTATTGACAGAGAACATTTTCTCGCTTCTGTTAAGTCTTAACAGGAGGGCGCGCCATACATATTCTCTCCTGTGAAACATGAACAGGAGCGAATTCGAGCTTCCGGAACTCGACTCGAAGTCCTTCCTGTTAATGTTTAACAGGAGAGAATTTGTATGGCGCGCGCTCCTGTTAGACAGTTTCTACACACAGCCAAAATTTGGCGGCTAAAGTCAAAATTGTCGGCAAAAGTCAAAAGCTCCATATAAAAAAAATAATGGTGTGTGTAGGGACGCTTGAAAAGAAGAACTTCAGAAAAACTACAGAATCATCGCGAAATAACTTTAACACACCTGCAAACAGCTTTTTTAAAAATGTAATATGCTTTAAGCTGATCGGCAGACACATAATGCTGCGCTCCAGTGTAGGCCGTACCGTAGATGTAAATTTGTCTCCATCTGCCATTATTTTTTCCAAAATGTTGGAAAAATGAAGTTCTCTTTTTTTGACTTTAGCCGCCAAATTTTGGCTGTGTGTAGAAACGGTCTTAAGCCTTAACAGTAGCGAGAAAATGTTCTGTGTCAACGGGGATATTCCTAATCAATGTTAAGCAGCAAATGGAATGTGCCTTCTTAACACGCAACAGCAAATAGAAAATAAATAAACTGCTTTCTTGATTTTTTGCTCCACATTGAGCTCAACGGTGAACCAGTGAAGTGGCTGCTCCTTTGGCGCCGTGGTACATGACACACCATGAAGCTATTAGCAGTTTTTGGAAGGGGAAGGAACAATCAACTTAATTGCTTGATTGCTCCCAGTTAATTTTTAAAACGGGATTTCGTTTGCAATTTTTAAAATTCCATAATAACCAACAATTCTACCACTTGCTGATTCACACTTTTCCGCAGGACCAAAACAACAGAACGTTAATTAATTGATTAGATTAGTGGGGAAGGGATATTCAAACCCCATTTTCAATTTTTTAAGTTAATATTAAAACTTTAAAAAATTAAAATGTCGCTAAGACAGTTTCTACACACAGCCAAAATTTGGCGGCTAAAGTCAAAATTGTCGGCAAAAGTCAAAAGCTCCATATAAAAAAAATAATGGTGTGTGTAGGGACGCTTGAAAAGAAGAACTTCAGAAAAACTACAGAATCATCGCGAAATAACTTTAACACACCTGCAAACAGCTTTTTTTAAAATGTAATATGCTTTAAGCTGATCGGCAGACACATAATGCTGCGCTCCAGTGTAGGCCGTACCGTAGATGTAAATTTGTCTCCATCTGCCATTATTTTTTCCAAAATGTTGGAAAAATGAAGTTCTCTTTTTTTGACTTTAGCCGCCAAATTTTGGCTGTGTGTAGAAACGGTCTAAGAGAAGAGGGAGACATACAGTGTATTTTTATTCTTCTTCAATATGCTTTTTACATTTTAAAAAAATACCTTCTAGAAACAAAGATATTTCACCAAGTAATAAAACTTGTGTTTGGGATAAGCAAACTAAAATACATTTTTGAAATTGAGAGGAAAAATGGTTATTTGATTATTTTGGAGTAAAAACTGCATAACACCATACAATAAAATACATGCGAGTAGATAAACTTTTTTTGCGTGCTTTTCGTACCTTGCTCCACTGTTTTTGTAATATCTTTGTTTCTAGGAGGTATTTTTCAAAAATGTAAAAAGCATAGTGAAGAAGAATAAAAAACAAAACTATTGATATTTGATACGCACATTTTAGGCTGAGGGTTTCCATGAAAAATCAGTCAAAATGAAAATTGTTTGCATGGGGTGGATAATTTTTTTTTGCATACTGTAACAATATTAAGTTATGTCTCCTTCCTCTCTTTTTCAAATAAATTAATTTGCGTTATTGTAATTTCAATCCCGTACCAAAACGCGATGAATTTGTGGTTTGTGATGTAAAACTACGCTAATCTCCAGACAACAGTTTCTTTGAAAAGAATACAAAATAAATGCTTACTGCGAAATTGATCGGCGTTAGCAGATTAGTAGGAAGTCACTAAAACGAATAACGAAAAATATTAAAGAAACAAGGAATAGGAAAAATAGGGCTGGGTGCGCGCTGGGGTTCGCCGATGGATGCTTACGCCTCAGTAAGTAGCGGAACGTACCGTTTACCTAATCCGCGCTAGGTAGACACACTAATTACTAGAAGGACAGGTACCCTCGGCCAGTCAATACTTGCGTAACAATAAGTTCTTAAGTATCGGCTACGTTCCTTCGCCGTATAATTGACTAGTTGCTGGTGATGCCGATAGCACGACCGTTCCTCCACCACCGGCTGTGCCACTAGTGCCACTGCTGCTACCGATGCTTCCATTACCGTTATTGATGTTCAGCTGATCACCGACCAAGTTGGACACGACGAGGGCTATGCCGAGTGTTCCATCTACACCACCATCGCATAAAGCCGGACCGTCGCTACTGCCACCGCCGTTGGTAATAGGAGAGGGTGCACCATTCGCACCGACCACCGTTAGTTGCCCCCCGCCCGGTCCAGCTGAAGCGGGTGCCGTGGTGCTGTTGGCAATGGTACTCACACTACCACTACTACTACCACCACCACCACTTCCCAACGGCGTTGGAGAGGTACCGCCACCAGTGGTCGCTGGTACAGCAACGGCCAAGTGCGATGGATTGGTCGAATGAGTGTGGGACCCACCACTACTGTCCGCGTTGACACCGGTTATCAGCTTCGGAGACGTGGCTGGTGTGAGAATGCCAAGATTGTCGTACTTAATGCTGGAACTACCGGCGACCACAGTGTGCATTATGGCGGAGGACGGAAAGCCAGCTCCACCTCCCATTGTTGGCAAGCCGTTGCAGGAGCTGGCCGAATTGCCGATGTTCGCACTCGTGGCCGTGCTGCTGGTGCTAGTGGCAGACAGCGATGAAGCGATGGTGGTGACGACGGTGACAGCATTTCCGGTGGCGGCTACAGCAGCTGTGGCGGTGGTTGTAGTAATGCTGCTGCTGTTGGTGGTGCGCGCAATTTTGTTTGATGGCTGTTGTGTAATGGTGACCGCCGTCGGACTATTGGCGTTACGGCTGATTTGACTAGACGAGTTCACAGCAGGGACATGATGATTCGAGTGCGGTGACGTTGGCTTGTGACCACCAACACCAGCACCAACAGCAGTGCTGTTGGTAGCAAAGGATGCCGCTTGTGATACCGTCAACGAAACCGGCATGCCAGCAGTGTATAGTACTGGAGAGCCGCTGGAAGCAGCGGCCAGCACTGGTTGGCTGGTAGTGGAAACAGGCTGCTGCGCGGTTGTCATCATGCTGTCTCCCGAGTTACCCTGCGGATGGGCGATTAGATTGTGATTGCGCAACCGCACCGATGTTTTGTAACTTTTGCCACAGAAACATTTGAAACCTTTGCGTACGCGACTGCAAGAAAGGATACGCATGGCGATTCGGAATAGACTGTTAGTTGAATTGGAACTGATCAGGATTAGAGCATCAAACATGTGTGATGTCGAGAAAATGCGGACAGCATGAAAATGAGAAAAGGACTACGTACTTGCCATCCTTTTTGTGGCCATTCTTAGAGTGATACTTGATGCCGTTGACGTTTTTGTAGCGTTTCTTGCATCCAGGCACCGGGCAGGCAAAGGGTTTTTCGTTCGCCACATTAATGCCGTGACCACCGGATGTGGATACTCGCCTGCCGGATTTGCAGCATGTTAGGGGGAGAAGGAGAGAAGCAAATTTACTTTAGCAAAGAGCGGACAACTCGTAAATCATTTCACTGTATCGCATGGCTAAGCTTCGCCGGATCCTTGATTACATGTGTAAGGGATCATTGGCCTCCTGCGGCTTCAGTATGATAAATTTCATCTGAATCCAAAACTGCTTACCGACTTCCGTAGCGCATTATAAATTCCGAACTAAATTCCTCGGTGGTCCACGAATCATTACTATCCTCTGACTCTGAGCCCATCATATCGTCATCGTCCATTTCACTACCTAAAACAGATATTAAATATCTTTGTTATGGTTTGTTATTTGCAAAATATTATTGAATAATTAAATAATCGACATTATTCCGATGATAGATACATTAGAAGTCAGACAGCATTAGATATTAGCGAACTAATCCGTACATTGGCATGTTCGCTCCTACCATTGATACAGATTTTCTCTATTTTGTTACGTCACCGAGAGCTCTCGCTATGTTTTTTACCTTCCACAAAGCCTAAAATATTTCTGAAAATCGTACATTAGACGAATGTGTGCCTATATGACAAATGTTCGCTCCTAGTTATATTGCATTACCTATTATAATTATAATCTTTACAAATTTGTCAACCCACCCGAACAATGTAACGTGAAATCCTATCAGTAATACAAAAAACCTACTCTCAGTGAGAATAGTACTTGAAATTGAGTTTTGAGCGGTGGAGATTGATCCTGCTTTGGCTTACCTGTAGGCGTGGTGCTTCGGTTCGATGACGACATACTGTACGTATGGTGTGTCTTCACCGCCATTCTACGTTTGAGATCGCCGGAATTCTGGTTGTTACCGGGAGCCGAAGCTTTGCTAGGGCTTTCGGTAGCGGTCGTTGCAGCACCGTTGGTACTGGTCGATGGCAAAGAAGGCCCACTCGAACCTGCTCCAGCATTACTACCAGTGCCGCCGGACAGGTCCGTAGAGTTGCGGGCACCACCAGAACCGATGCTACCACTACTGCCACCTGCACTGCTACCCAGCTGAACGCCGGCATGATCCTCCGGGCTGGATGGTTGAATCGGTGCAGTGCTGGCTGTCGAGACCGGTGTGACCGATTGGACGCTAGTGGGATTCGCTGTTCCAATCCCTTCCGTTGTGTTGCTCTGATCGGTACTGTTGCCCGTTGGGCTTGCCACAGCCAAAGCGTTGATTTCACGGCGGTTGTCCACCGGGACATACCGTTGAACATAGCTGAACGGAAGACATATCGACTGCGATGGTTCATCAATGTCAGGTAGCTTTTGGCCTGGCATTCGATGTTTTCGTAGGCAGACAATGAGGGGTGGGGTGAATGAAAACCAAAAAGACCATGAAAGATGTTAGTGATCGAATATTCAAACTCATCTCGCGACATGCAGGCGTGACCCTTCCCCATCGAGTTATGGTTTCCGTTTCCTGTTACACGTGCAAAGAATCAAAACCCGATTTACCTATATGCGTACTCTCTATATGCTGTATCAGGTCCGGAAGGCTGGGGAACGTTAGGCCGCATTGGTTAAACTTGCAGACATTTACTAGAAACACAGCCATCATGCAAAGGGTTGCAGGTTACACGGATGTGTAGCACTGTTTGTATCTCTTCCTTGCGAAGAATCAATCAAGGTGCTGAATTCTATGTCGAATGTCCCTCTCCCCCCCGGTTTCGTCGGTGTGTCCAAATATACGTCGTCCGTGCTAGTCCGTGGTTATAGATGTATGTATGCTGTATCTCTATGCGTGCATATATATACGCATATATTTATATGTATATCCCGCTCTTCCGATACTGCCGTGTCGCCCGCAACCGTCGTGTGTGGCCGCAACTGTTTATAAAAAGAAATTATGTAACCATTAATTCGTGGTGGCTGGTGGCTTATACTGTTGCTGCTGCTGTCGCAGCCGCTGTTATGCACGACACAAAACACATACATGGGGCGGTGGCGGTGTGCTCGCAGTGCTCGCCTGACGATGCTGCGCCTACGGTGTTCGTCGTCGGTGCGGCCGTGCTATGGTGAAGCGCCGCTTGGTCACAGCAAACCATGGTCCCCGCTGCGCATCGTGCAAGTCGAGGAAGATGCAGCGGCTACGACCGACGGTATCACGACCAAACTATGAT
>NC_064876.1:6510370-6515370 GCF_943734665.1 Anopheles aquasalis | reverse complement strand
AGATTGCACCGAATCGGAACAGCTCAAATCCCGAACATCCGCGGCCGTGCAGTAAGTATGTTCCTTAGGCTTGGGAAAGTAAATGCAAGCGATGGAACCAAAAGTCAAAACAAAAATCGAAAACCCTTCCGTTCATCGTCTTCTATCGACTTATGTTTCAATGATTCATTTCTTTATTTTAGATAAAACAAGTGGCCCTGTTGTGTCTAGCAGTCTATGAGTAAAGTTACCAGCTATCAGGATCAGGATCAGGCTCCCAAGTTGATCTCTTGCGAAAGCGAGCGGAATCCACGAGCGGTAGCGTTACAGGAAATATATCTGTGGAACCAGAATATCGACGAAGATAACAACACTAGAAAAGCACCCAACAAAATTATAGAAAGTCACAAAAATTGGGACATGTGGCCATAGTAGCCGGTCTTTAAGATAACAGAGGGCTATATCCTCAGGGAAGCAGTCACCGTGCGTTTGTTCTTCTTAGTCTACACGGTTGTGTCTCAACAAACAAAGTCGATTTGTTTGCTATCGAGTGACCGGTGGTGGCTCAGGAGCGATGTCCGGCTACAGGAGAAAACACCCACGACATTCGTCCGATTCGGAGGAACATGATGATAGCAGCGACGACGACAGTGTACGTGAGCGTGGAAACCGGGGCAGCGATAGGACAGAAAAGCGGAAATCCCACAAAAAACACAAGAAAGGAAAGAAGGAAAGGAAAGATAAGCACTCCCGGCGGTCCGAGGACGACGTCAGTGAAGAGGGCCAGCGAAAGGCAGTCGGTCGGTCGGACGAGGAAACTCATCACTGGAAATCGTAAGTGGTTTTTTTTTTTGTTGCTGCCTTCTGCCAACCAAGGCACTTTACACTCTCTATTCTCTGGAATATAGACGATTGTCAGCTGGTAGTGGTGACGGCTACCATCGAAAGGGAAGGGCCTCACCGGTTCAACGGGCTCGCGATGAACCTACCCGCCATCGGTCCCCCAGCGGCACGAGAAGGCGCTCAAGAGACGGTCACAGGAGCATTAGGGATCAGCAACAACAACGCCATCGCCATCAGCAACCGGACAACACTACCGGATCGTCACGATATGACGACAGGCGAGGAAGGCCTTCTGCCCGTAGGACGGAATATGAGCCCGGTGACCATGACCAGCGAAGAGCAACTGGTCGCTCAGACGACGACAGCGATAGTGCGAACCGATCCGGTTTCGAGGCTCGCTACAAACGACAGCAACACCACCATAATCGGGTAGAATCGCCGAATGATGGCAAGGGGGTAGAGCGACACCAGAGAAGGGATCGCCCGGGTCGGTGCGATGAAATCAGGACAGACAAGGCTTCCCGCTCGAATTTCGACACGGATCGGAACGGAGCGCAAAACAATCACCGCCTGCATAATCAAGGGAAATCGTACGTTTCGTTTCTGCCTTCTTCCTGCTTGCACCTTTCACTTTACTCTTCTCTGCACTAACGTTACTGTACTCTTCTCTGCACTCTGGCACCTAGGCGGTTGGCAGCTGACAGCGGTGAGGGCTCCCATCGAAGTGGTTCACCAGCTCACCGGTCTCGCGATCGATCTCGTAGTGCTACGAGAAAGCGACGATCGAGGGAGGATTCTGGCAGTGGTAGCGAAGCCGACCAGCACCGTCCGAGAGCGATCAAAGTGGAACGACAGTCCTCGAGCCGACGCACAGGCCCTCCCATCAGCAACCATCAACCTTCAACGAGCGGGGCAGCAACAGGAGGCCCCAAGAAGCGGCCACCTCGTAGAACTGCGCTGAAGGTAGAAGACGATGACAATACGCAGTACGAGTGGGGTGCGAAGCGAGCGGTTAAGCCTGAGGTATGCAAAGACGAACCGCCGAACGCAGATGATGCGCCGGCCGATGTGGAGAAGCAGAAACCGAATTTTGCGCTGTCTGGCAAGCTGACGGAAGAGGCCAACAAGGTAAACGGGGTTGTGATCAACTATGCCGAACCGCCCGGCGCCTGCAAACCGAAACGCCGGTGGCGGCTGTACCCGATGAAGGGCGACCAGATTATGCCAACGCTTTACATACACCGGCAGAGCTGCTATCTGATTGGTCGCGACCGAAAGGTGTGCGATCTGCCGATCGATCATCCGTCCTGCTCGAAGCAGCACGCTGTCCTACAGTACCGGTTGGTGCCGCACGAGCGCCCGGACGGTACGACCAGCCGTACCGTTCGTCCCTACATCATCGATCTGGACTCCTCAAACGGGACGTTCGTTAACTACAAGAAGATTGAACCGAAGCGCTACCTAGAGCTGTTCGAAAAGGACGTGCTAGTGTTCGGCTTTAGCTCCCGCGAATACGTGCTCCTGGAGGAGAACAGCAAGGACGACGATGGGCAGGGCGAAGGATGACGCGTGTTCTACTTGGTTGGTGCCGCTGTGTGAAATATTCGCTGAATTAGAAAGCACTTAACAGATTCATTCTTTAGGTCCTGCGGGAGTAGTCAGAATGCGGCTTCTTGCTTTCTCTGCTCTAATGCTGTCTCTGACCCGGTGTAAATAAAGGTAAATTTCAAATGATGCGTGTACCTAAAATCGGATCGAAGCGTATATATTGCATTTATTGTACATATTGATGAGGTGACACAGAGGCAATCAAGATCAATTGAGTACATAAAGTCTGTCATAGTAGATATCTATGTTCTCAAACGGGTTTGGCGTTGGGAAGATTGGTTAGTTGGTTAATAGAAAAGCGGGCGGGCGGTGTGCGGCTCCTCGAGGGTGAAGACGACCAAACATCATCCGCTAGTCCTCATGATAGGTGGGCATGGCTAGGAAGCGGCGAATGAGCCAGCTCCGTACCGAGTAGGGCGTCCAAGCGAATGCAGTATAGTACAACCAGTACCGCCATGGTTCACATTTGTACATCCGCTTGGGCACGGGGTCGAATAGCGCACCGTTGATAACGGCGCTGAGAGTGTTATCCTCTGGAAATCGCTGTGCCGGTCGTGGCTGGCAGATGGGGTCGAGATAGTCGCGGTAACGTTGAAAGTAGCGCCCGTAACAGCACCGCTGTTCCTCAGCCATACCGGCCCACATTGCGTCGAAAAAGGTCGCCTGGCGGGCGCAGATGTTGGAGTGGAGAAGGAAGGAACCAGGCATGATCTCGACCACGGGAACGCCGTGCGGTTCCAGCTCGAATCGGATCGCCGTTGCCCAGCCGTGTAGGGCGGCTTTAGTGGCCGAGTAAACGCTCAACCCGGGCAGCGCCTGTTGGCTGCAATGGCTCGTGACAATGACCAGCCGGGCGCGGTCCCGACGGAGCAGGTCAATCAGCCCACCAGTAAATAGGAGTGGACCGGCGAGATTCACGCGCAGCTGTTCGGTAATGAGTGTTGCCGGTAACCATTCCGCCTCGCCGAAGCACATCACCGCACTGTTGTTGACTAGCGCGTACAGGCCTGCAATCAGAGAGCGATCGTGGCACGTGGGTCGTCATTCACCCGGGATGCTCACGGTCCCGATGCCAGCAAATTGGTCGAGAACATCGAACTTACGGATGGTGGCGTCGCTAAGGATGGCCCGGATGGTTTTGATTGCCGCATTGATGCTCGATTCATCGCACAGGTCCAGTATCACTGGTATCATCTTTTTGTGGGCACTGTTGCAAAGCTTGGCATACCCGTCCGAGCTGGTGCTGACAAATGTACCGATTACGGCAGCATTCGCCTCGAGGCACATAATGGCCATGTTGAAGCTGGAAGCGGAATGTGAGGGTTTTAAAACGGTGTTGCGAAAAAGATATGCAAATGCCAATAAAAGAGAGAGACATGTTGGTTCGAGCAAACCTAATAAAAAAACTAAAAAAAGTACGTTTTTCATCTGCCTCCTGTGAGAATCGAACTCACGACCGCTGGTTTACAAGACCAGCGCTCTGCCATCTGAGCTAAAGAGGCGCGGACGTAGTGATGCCTAATACAATGTTTGGTTTTCCATCTAAACCTCTGGCAAAGGATTGACATGAAGTCTTTTTAAAATAATTATGAGCAAACACTTTCAGCTTATTTTGTAGCTGTAACACCTACCCCAAACCGGAATCACACCCGGTAATAATAACAACATCTCTGTCGCCAAGGGTCGGGAGAGAAGTTCGCTGCTGGCGACGACGGATAAAGTAGTAGCGGCCGACCAAACCTGTGGCCACTAACCCGACACCGGTCAAGAACATCGCTTTGCCAATGGACGAAGCTATCGGTACCATCGTTGCTGTAAGATGGGGTTGGCAAGTTGGATCAGTTGCTGAGAAAACCGTCACTCCGACTAAAAGCCTCGAAATTCCCTCCGACCTTGAGTGAAGTGCGACAAACGAGGAGTGAATGCGGGCCGAGAGATAGTGTTGTTTGTGTTATACACAGACGAACAAGATCTCCTTCTTCTTGGTTTGGTTCGGGTTGCGGTGGCCCGCACTTGATTCTGGATTCTTGACAACTGATACGCCGTGTTTGTTCCCGGTTTAATTTGTTTTCGTTGCGTTGCGGTTTGCGTTTCGTGCGGTGCCATTCGAATCTGACAGGTTTCTTGCGGGATACCTGGCTTTGCGGAGATGATATTCGAAATTTCACGAAGCACGATCGTGCAGGCAGCCAGGGGAACATGTGCCATATGTTATCATTCGCATGAAGGTGAAGTTCGAGATCGAGGCTTTGATCGTGGTGTGTCAAGGCTAAAGCAATCACTGAGTCACGGTAAGCGATTAATACGATAACTAAATTTTTACCTTCATCAATCTCACCCGTCGTTGCGTGAAAGCAGAAACAGAATTGTGCAGGCTTCGCCTGTGTGTTGTCATCGGTTATTTCTGATCTTCGTGCTATTTATTAGTGTTGCTGGTATATGATGAATATTCGATCACATATGTTTTAAACTAAGGCAAACAAATGCTACTGTTCGTTACACCATTTCTTTTTTTTTACTTTTCTATTCTGCTTCTTCTTCTTTTTCACTTACTCCTTGTCATCGCCACT
>NC_064876.1:6487870-6505370 GCF_943734665.1 Anopheles aquasalis | reverse complement strand
GACTGCCGATTTGCTGTCGTGGCCGTGTGGAAGCTGCGCTACCAAATCAAACCAACCCGCACGAGCGACCCCCCCCCCCCCATATGTCGCTTCGCACTCGCACTACTACGCCCAATGTCGTCGTCGGCGACGCTTTTCGCTTGCGCCCCCCAGGGTGACATCTTTCCGCGTGGCACCACCGCGCTGACTGAAGGTGGTGATGGGACCATCAACCGCACCATCGCACACTTGCGCCAGCCGGGAATGCCGCATGCGCGCGCGCCACGTTGTCTTCTCGCGTCGTCCTTCTCCCCGACTCCGAGGCAGCGTGTATATCGATTGAATCTGCGGGCGACCAGCCGTCACCATTGCGTGAAAACCAGGCAGGAGACCGTGGCACTCACGCGTCCTTTCCACAGCAAACAAAAACGCGGCGCGGCTGACTCTGCTTCGAACCTGTGCTCGATAGAAACGCTGTCACTCGACTACCGATCGAGCCGCCAGCGACAAAACCTTTTATATTCCCCGCTCCGGTTAGTGGCAGGCAGGAAGGCTAGGCTCTAGCTGCCTCTAGCTGTGGGCTCAAACACGACGTGAGCGCGCGCGATAGGAGGAGTTGTCGTGCCCGCGGGAGAGGAGGTGTCGGGGCTAAGGCGTCCGGCTCTGCACCACTGTTGCCCGCCCGCGAATCAGTGTTGCGATAATCCCTGCCGTACCCTGCTCGCTGTATAGCGCCCGCGATGCTGGGGCCGGACACGCGACACCACGACAACGACGACAATGACGACGACGATAGCGTGCGACGAGGCATCGATCGCGATCGAGACGATCGAACTGGGCGATGACGAGCACCCTCTCGCCAGCCAGCATCCCTCTACGCCGCCAATTCACTGCGATTCGAACTGAAGCCTCTGGAACGCGCAGGAAACAGCCATCGTGACAGAGCATTAGCGCACTGGCCAAAGGCATGCCTGCGGGATGCCGGTTGTTTGGACCATTGTTTGGTCTCCTGGGACACAGCAGGCACATTCAAGTACTAGCCTACTATACTGGGCGCTTCTGCAAAGTATGCAATTCTATGTTTCATCATCGATACCGCGTGTTTCATCACATTTTACAAACACACACACACACTGTTTCTCTCTCGCACTATCGCACATATTTTGCTACCGAAAAAAAAAGGCAAAGCAAACCCCAGAACTAAAACCGGATAAGCATCTTCTATGCTCAGCTCACGGCTGGCTGCGCGTCTTTGGCGCAGAGGAATTCTCCAACGAACGGGCCCAGCAGCTGCGCCAATTGCCCAGGATTGCTTGCTAGAAGGGGTGAGCTGAGCTGAGCTGAGGGGTGCTCGTACCGTGCCGAATCCCACCAGACAGGGGTTGTGCTTGCCAGCTGGTACGCTGGTAGTTTCGAGAAGGCCCGAGACACATTTTTTTTGTCTTTTCCTCTTCAAATCATGCTATCACTGTATTGTTACTCATGGTGTCCGATTTGATAAGCGTTTGCAGCAGCGCATTGTTTTGTTATGTTATTGCATTAAGGAGGTTAACAGGTTACTTCGGTACTTACTCATCTCTATCTTCCTCCTCGACGACCGATGGGCGATAGTTCCACGCCATGGTGCTGGTGCCTCTGGTAGTGCCTGTTGTTTGTTGTTTTTAGTGCTGATGAGCCTGTGTGACTATGACTGGAAGCTAGATGCCAGCCCGATAAGTCCTCGATTGTTAGCCGGGCAGGGCGGTCGAGTTGAGGGGGTGAGTTTGATCGAGCGGCTGCTTTACCGGGGATCCTTCGAGGTTGTGAGACGGCGCGGGATTGGGTAACACCAACTTTGGTAGCTGATGGTGAGCTGGAAAAGGACAAAAAACAACAGACGGCCCGGTTAATAATAGTATACCACGTAGCAATGATAGCAATGGCCGAGAACTACTACACTCTCTGTACGGTGGACTAGAACGGAGTATGTTTGGAAGGATAGGGGCAAGGGCCAATGGTGCTTAATGGTGTCTTCGCATAAAGCAAACAAAAACCGTGCGCAAAACGTTGGCGCAGTCCCTTCTGCATGCACCAACCATGATAAGCCCCGTCATGGGTTATGCCAATGCCCATTCGAACTATTAGTACCGAGGTGACACATATCTCAGGCGCGGTTAGACGCGGTATTGCCACACTGACTCATTGATTATAAACCGCCAATAACAAACATTGCAGCGAGCAATAAGCTAAAGCCGCGACGTGCAATCGTAAACAAAACACTATTCCTATCAGTAGTAGTGGTTGATTAAGTGTCCTTTTAAATTAACACACAGACACACACACCCTGGTTAACTGCGTCGTCCTGTAAGGCTGAAAATTAAATTAAAACATCTAGAGAATTGCAGAAATCATGTATCTTACTGGTTGTTTCTTTTAACGTTGGATATGTTGGAGTTTTCGGTTTGCTGATGGCAAAAGACTGCCGCCGAAAGAGGATACGGCGAGCCTGCCCATTCACCTATCCAGCTCCTCCACGAACCCTTCGAAAATGTGTCGTGTGTTTTGCGTTTGTTTTCGTAGCGATGTGTCGCACATTAGAATCTAGTATGCTGGACCGAAATCCGAACATCATCTTTCAGCGATCGCCTTTATGCCATTTCCTTTTGTCGGTAGCGCCAGAACATCATTCTGGTCTCACCAGGAAATGGATGGCCATTACAACGGTAGTCCCGCGGGAGCACAGTGGCCGAAGCTGCCAAAGAGTGTTCGTCAAAAACTGGCCGCGGTGCATGTACATCCAAACTGTCCAACGGCAGAACCCTTTGAGTGGGTGGCCAACACTATCCACAGGAATGTCTATTCACACGCCCGGCCGCCTATATAGAGGAGCACATAGCAGCCTGAACCCTCAGCTCACTACCGGCAGTATGGGCGGGCGGTGTAACAAGCAAATATATGCAAATCTTGCGTTCACCCCTAGACGCTTGCACTTTGATGGTGGTAGCGGTACGCCCGGGGGTTGGCGGGGGGGGGGGGGGTGTAGCTTGTGTGCCGCAGTTTGCCGTCCATGGATTACGTAAGCCAAGCCAACGGTCGTCGTCGTCGTCGTCCCCTGCACCAGAACCCCGCTAGGCGAGCCTGATGGTGAGAAAAGCCGTGCGACCCGATCCTTTGTAGGTGTGCTGTACGGTGGTGTTAACCGAATGCAAACATACCCACTGTTCCCTGCCCTGCATTCGACGACACCACAGTTCCACGGTTCTCCGAAGGATTCCGGAACGACCGCCGAAGGATTCCGGAAGAGAGTGAGATAGAGAGGAAAAGAGAGTGACAGAAAGAGGAAGAGAGAGAGAGAGAAGAAGAGAGACAGGAAGATAGTGTGTGCGTGTGTGTGTGAGAGAGAGAGAGAGAGAGAGATAGAGAGAGAGAGAGAGAGAGAGAGAGAGAGAGAGAGAGAGAGAGAGAGAGAGAGAGAGAGAGCGCGCACGCGCGAATGCACATTCAGGATTTCGCGTAGCCACCACGCTACCGTATCCTGGCACAAACCTATTCATATAAACACACACATAACCGGAACTGGTGGTACTGGTGGGGTGTGGTACTGTGGCGTTGGTTTTTCCATGGAGAATCACGTGATAAGCCGCATCTTGTTTGGCTAGAATGGTAGCAGGTCTGCACGAGGACGATGGGCGAAGGACCGAAGGGGGTTGGTTGGGCAGGGTGGGGGATGTGGGTCGGTTGCCATACCGCCATTACCATGGCTTGCCTGGCTTGTCATAAATGTACTCAATCAATCGGCTCTCCAACCGATCAAACTGATACCCAATAACCCGTCATCGCGCTTTCTCTCATCCTCGTGCTGCTGTGGTTTAAAAGAACAAGGCTCTTCTGAGAGATAACGAACGTCTCGAGGCGATTAGGCCGCCTATACGATCTGAATTGCCTCAAGCGTTCTTTAACGCTCTACGAGAATACCAGAACCGAATTAGGGCGGGTGAGCTTTGGATTTCAGTGGCATAGATTAAGGCGCTAGTAGCAATCCGCGGGTGTGGCCGTGCACGATCACGTTTGGCGTAGCACGAACACGTGCACGGTTTACGTAGTACTTGGAGTCTGACTTGCGCTGGGGAACACTCGGCTAATGCTGCCGCTCTAGGGGTCGTGTGCGGGAGTGATCTGTCTTGAACTCCCTTGGCCGAAGCAGTTTGGTTTGTGGTTGCCGGACCAACAGCGTGGTCCGTGGCGGGGGCCATTGCAGATTAAGAAAAAATGCTGGAACGGCATGTAAGGAAACACTGCTGGAAGGTTGATTCTATATCTAGGTAGAGTAGATAGATAGCTTCTCGTACGCCCAAATAATTCAGCAAGTGGCACCGACAGCCAAACAACAAAACCAGGCGTCTTTCGTAGCCCATAAAGGCTAGGGGAAGACCCACCCACCCTCAACGTATCGGTTGCCTGGTAACAGTTTCATGTACACCGGGCAAAGCAACACCCAGTTTGTAGGACAACTGGTCGGACGAATGGATCGATTTTCGTGGAAATTACAGTACACCGCGCCTTTCAACGGCTCATTACCATAGACTATACGCGTTCGGTTTCACTGCTTCCGGGGGTGGCTAGAACGTATGTCCGGAAGGCGTAAAACCCCCCGACTGGAATGAGTTTTGGAATTTTGCAAAAAACCCGCCTTATACGCATCACTTTACTCACCCTACTCGTTGCTCATCGCTCGGTCCACTGTGAGACACGATACGCAGGAAGGCACCACTATCAGCAGATATCCCGCGCGGTCGAAAGATGGATGGTTCAGCTTGAATGCCTCGTAACGGCCCCTAAAAGACTAACCACAGTAGACAAAGCAGCAGCCTACTCTAAGTAACGAAACGCACGCACCGACTGACGCTCTGACTTCTGGAGCGTTCCGATGGACACTCGGCAAAAGGTCCTGGCTCGCGGGCTATCGGGGCCGCTACAGCGAGAAGCCGCAGCCGCAGCAAAACATTCTGCTCGTGTCGCGGTAGAGTGTGCGTGTTTGTGGGGCTGCTTTACACATACGTTACTGACGAAGCCGAACCAACATAGAAGCCCCCCCCCCCCCACCCTGGGTCCTGCCCGTCGTCGTTGGCGGGAACGGAGCGAGGCGAGGGAGTAGGACCACTGCAACCGCGCTCCCGAGTACACAAATTACGCACGACCGAGCATGTATATAAATACATATAATTTTGTGCATATATATATATATATATATATGCATATGTATAAATATATTTATATATCCTTTTCCATCACAAACACGAACCTCTTCCTTTCGTATAGTGTTGCTCACGTGTTGGTGCCAGCCGAGCAAACGCCACACGGTTGTTATGCAACTGCTCTCACCCACCATTTAGCCGGGCTCCTAGCAACGCTGCAACTTGCACTCCATTACGTTAGATATAGAGCGTTTGCTACGACCTGCTCATTTGTGCCAGTTCGATTTGTTTTAGGCTCTAGAAGTACCATTACAAATTATTAGCCGATCGGCCCTAATTGTACCGGCCACCGGTTTTGTCGCGGCGAACTGGCGACACAGTATAGCATATTAGAACGACTGCATCACCATGGTTGCGCGAGAGCGCCGAATCGTCTCGCCGAGCAAACAAGATGCATGGGAAAACGGATTTCGGTGGGCTGGATGTGGAGTCCGATTCTCAACACAGCGTGTCGTTCTGTATGGCACATGCTGACCAAACAACGGCTTTCACTTTGATGGATTTGCTAGATGATACTAAATTCGATTAAAACACAATGACCAACCATTCCGTCAATGAAAAGATTGTAAAACTGAGCGTTGGTCTGTAATTGCGTCACGCCACGAATCTTCAGTTGATTGCGGTGCGAGTTACAGGTCAAATTCAGACCCATCCGTGATAATAGCTCCATATGCTTAATACCATCGACCTATGAGGTCCTCCAAGATGACCTGGTGTAATGATCGAAATTAGCCAGACCTCTTATCATTCCCCGGAACCAATGTGACCGTCGAATGACGAATGCTAAATCACATTCGACCGAATTCATGCTATCATCACGAATAATAGAAGTACAGACACCAATTGCAGAACCGTGCCTCCGAGATGCTCTTCTCTCGCTATAACGGCGTTTTCAATCCTGCGCCTCCGATGATGAAATCGAATGCCCTCCAGGGTGACAGGGAGTTGATAAGTACAGGCAGCAACAGGACTCTCTAGCAACTGAAGACAAGTGGAAAACCATCGGTTAGATCACCGTTTTACAATCATCACACACAAATCACTTAAAGAAAATAAAAGGGAAAGTATATTTATTCAGTCATTTTGTATTAAATCATCACGAGAAGCTTGGCTATACGGTTTGCTTATAATTATCACACATACAACACACACATCCACACACACACATACATGCGTTTACATATAGGATACGGGGCGTTGAGAATATAACTGCACTGCCATTGTTGTGTCCCACATCTGCTCTATTTGTTCGAAGGGAAAACGCGAACGGGAGCACCTTTTGCAAAGCAAAGCGTTTTGTTAAACTTCAGTTTGTGTCGGTAAGATGGAAGCGGTTTGCGTTCGACATAACATCGATGCAGTAGACAAATCATAATAATTACCAAAAACCAAACTCATCCATTTGTGATGACTTTGGTGTACAGACCAGGGGTATCGAGCGCTCATTTTGGAGTTCAGAGTATTTTGTTTTATGCCGCCTCGCCCCTGCATACCTTTTTTGCAACACAGTTTCATCCCGTGGCTTGTGGGCGATCGATCATCGATTGAGCTAAACGAGAGATGATGCTCACGGCTTATGCTGTTTAAATAGTGCGCAGGGCTTTGTAAATTCGATGGTGCTGTTATATTAGCCGCCTTCTACGCTGTAGAAATCATGATCACCATAGTTGCTCCATTGTCTCACGCATCTTCCTTCCTCTTTACAATATAGGACACCGTCGTTCCTCCTTCATTGACATAGAATCTCGTCACACTCGTCGTACAGGCTAAAATAATTGGCAGCTCAAAAGGACTTGGAACAAGGTATGCAAGTGAATAACTTGAACAAAAGTATCAGAAACACGCAGCACGAGGTAAATGGTTCAGATTCCCTATTGCTATAGTGATTGATCTTTGTAGCCTATGTTCCCTTACCTACACGGAATCTGTATCAATTAATGTCACTCTAATTAAAATAAAAAAAAACATTCAGCGCAAATAAAAAAAAGACTATCCCTACTGCGGCTTTTTACCGATACTTTAAAAGATATATAATGAGTATTTGATGAGGAAATTTTCGCTAATGGAACATCGAGCCGCCTTT
Organism: Anopheles aquasalis; assembly: GCF_943734665.1. Classification (NCBI taxonomy): domain Eukaryota; kingdom Metazoa; phylum Arthropoda; class Insecta; order Diptera; family Culicidae; genus Anopheles; species Anopheles aquasalis. Next base: position 6,498,074 of record NC_064876.1, on the reverse strand, counting down.
CAGTGCTATTTTATAACTGAGATTTCTTGTAGAAGTTTCTGCATGGAGAAGAATCGCTAACTCCACCCCGAGGCCACCACCGGTCTGGCCAATCTCTTTGGAAAGCATGTCGGTACATGCCGAAATCGCTAACACCTCCTTCAGCCTATCACATTCCTTTTTTCGAATTCCTCTGCTTCGTTCTGAAAGCTGGCCAACCATCACAAATAAACGACGTATTCGATACTTTTTAGTAAACGTAGTTACTGTGTGGGAAAATGGCACGTGCCGGTAAGTGATACGGATCCTGCTGATTACGGTAATGACGCGCCAGGAAGATAGCGATTATCTGCGGACGAGGAGAACGATACACACCCGTTAATATTTCGAGTGAAAGATAGATAGAGAGAGAGAGAGAGAGAGAGAGAGAGAGAGAGAGAGAGAGAGAGAGAGAGAGAGAGAAAGAGAGAAAAAGAGACGACTAGGCGAAGGCAGTTACAATAATCGGGGTTTTAAAGCGAAGTGTATGCAAAAAAGCTACAAATATGCAGCGTTTTTACTGTTACGCACATACGGTGATTAGGACTGTGGAATGATATTTCAAATATCTTTTTAAGCAGATCAAGATACAATTTAGTGACCGGGATAGCTGGTCGTAGAAGGACATTTAATTCAAAGCAATAATTAAAACGGGAGGGAATACACGCATTCTATGATTCACACAAACACAAACACGTATACAACTAAGCACACTGAACATAATAAATAAAGACAAAAAGTTCGGCAAATGGAATCAATTAACAAAGTACGGCAAATGGAAAATAATAAAGTGACTAGAATAATCATAAGAATTTGAGCCTACATCGCGTTTGAATGTGAATTTGTGCAATTAAAACCGTAAGCAAACTTAGGGCAAACCACACATCGATACCAGCTGTTTACGGGTGAATGTTCGCGGAAATAATTACCATTCGTGTTCGCCGTGAGCAACGGTGGACGCAAGGGAAGATAGGAAGTAGGGAAGGTGTAGGGAAAGTATTTGAAATCCCAGCACGTTGGACATGCCGAATGTGAGCAAATTTAAAGGAATGCACTTGGGTTACCGCGAGGATCCTTCTGATTTCGGTATCTCACAGTAAGCCATACACCAAGGATCTAGAGAGTGGTACAATGATCGTAAAGGAAGAAGGAATGAAGAAAAGGACCAGCGGCAACAGTGAGAAGAGCACGGCGAACGAGGGCAGGTTGATGCGATTGTAATGAATGTCCACATGGAGTCCCACAAATAATCCATGCCAGCATGTAATCAATTCACACCGAGACGAAACCAAGAGTTGGTGGAGAGATAAGAAAACAGAGAATGAATGGGAAATGGGTTATCGAAATGGTTAAGATAACGGACCGGGACAGTGTAAATGGCGTTCAAAAAAAACAAAAACCCTCGACAAAAGCTACGCCAGTTAACGCGTGGTCAAATGCCCGCTGCGCACAAACTAGAGCAAAACCGCTATACCGCAGCTTCAATCGTCGCTTATCAGTGGTTTGCTTACCTCGGTTAGGCTGAAAAACAGCCCGATTCCGCCTGACAACCGGAAGGCGTAGCCGATGCTGTCCTCGAGCATGATGCTACATGGCGGACAATGACAGTTATTAAGCCATCCGGCCGGGCAACACTTCAGCTGTACTTGCTCGCAGGAAGGATGCGAAGAAACATCATCATTCGCGCCGCTGCCGGTGGTTGTCGAGTTGAATCCGCAACACAGGAACTTGTCCTGGACCTCCTTCTTAATCTCAATCGACGCCAGTGTCCAGCCCTGCTCGGCGAACTGATGCTGCCGCTCGGCACTAACTGCTAGGCAGCTGCAGGCGATCGAGAACTGAATCAGGAACAGCAGGAATAATATGATCATGTACTACAAAAGAAACGGAAAATGAGTAAAAAGAGTTCACGAGAATGATGCAGCTGTCGCTCAATGTGGTGCTTGTGGCTACTTACGAAGAACAGCATCACCTGATGGTGCTTGACCGCGCCAATCAAACCAAGCACGGATATCAGTATCAGGATGACACCGCAGACCAGGATCCCGCTGATTATCGGCAGGTTGGTTACGATCGAGGCCGCCCGACCGTACACCCCGACTCCGATCAGCAGGAAGCCAACCAACTAACAGATCGAAGGAGCAGAAATAGAAAAAGTGCGAGAGAGAGAGAGAGAGAGCGACAGAAAGGGGGAAGGTGGGGTAGAAGGTGCAATATGTAATCGAAATGTCGCGAAATACGCCATCGCACCCAGTAATCAGTGGCGAAAGGTCTAGAAAGATCCTTGGTGGGGTAGCGGGTGGGGTGGGGGGTGGGGTTTCCTTAGCCCAGCTGATCCAGGGACATCAGCTTGCTTCTATATACGCACCACATACAGGACATTAAGCGCAATCAGCGCATTCTTCGAACAGCTAAATCCGCCACACATTTCGTTCCTCGAATCCAGTAGTCCTCTCGTCGGGTTGGTGGGGTGGGCCAGTTTCTGCACCAAGGGAAAACTGCGCTCCGGCACAGGGTGTTGTTATGTCCGCAAACTAGCTGCGTGTCCTCTTTACAACTCGATGCTATCAGCTGGTCTTGCAATAATTTTTGCCAAATTTATACCGTAGCCGTGCGTCTACGCTCACTTAATGCTTTTTATCAACATGCACCCCAGCTCTATCAAAATTATAACATTACGGTGAGTCCACATTAGCCGCTACAGCGACAACGAGAGCTATATTATTTAGTTGCACCAGCTCTTGCCAGTTACATTTTATTTCCCAGGAAACCACCTTAATGGTTTCACAAAACTCCAAAAAAGCTCAAAGATGTTAATTCTATTAGCTTTTCCGTATGGCGTACCATTTTTTTTTTCTTATTTTCAAAAAATCGTTCAGCGGTCTCGCTCACCACCTCGGATATGGACACGGCGTAAACGTTTTGTGCGATGACAGTTGCAACTGTCAGAATGTAGGATACATTTTGGTCAACAAAAGTTTTAGATCCTGTGACCAGATGCGTTACAATTCCAAAAAGGACTCACCGATCGTCACATAAGTGTTGCATCTAACCTGTTGAGGCATATTTCTAGCTGGCTCCAACACAGCGGGTGCGCCATTTTTCTTGCCAGACGAATAATCGCATTTCGTTTTATTGTGGTCAATGTAGATGCGCCTTAAAAACCGCGGTTAATAACATGTCAAATCAAAAAACATCCGTTTGCCTAGCCAATGGAAACGGATCTGAGCGTCTGCTGTAACTATTTCTATTGAAACTAATTCGTTGTAAAAAATATCCCCCAACAGTAAATAATCAATCGAAAGATGAAGGAAACTAGTGCGCTCTTGAGGAACAGAGCGTCACCACCTTGGCCGATGGTACTCGTGCTCAATGCGCTACCCGAGGATTGCGTCGTTGAGTGGCAGTCCAGTCATCCTGAAATCGAATTAAAGGCGGCCGCGAATCGTTTTACCCCAAGACTAAGACCAGTGCCAGTGACGCTTGAGGAAAAGTGGATAAAATTCGATCTGCCACCATTGGATCAGTTTAAACGAAACCGGCTGCAGCCAATGGCATCTGTTGAAATAGAGATCGGGCAACATTTGAGTCGGTTGAACGACTCAACGCGAAACATTTTTGATTCAACAACACCCGACGTGCTAATCGGTGAGATGAGCGACATTCTAACTGAGACACGAGTTTCTGATCAAAAGGAGCCATCAATCGATTACCGATGCTCACAGGATCTGGTGAAGCCAGAAAGAGACGCTGAAGGGGACGAAAAATCCGATACGAGCTATGCGACCGTAGGCGTAGGACATCGATTCAATATGCCAGTGGCCCGGGAGGTACTGCCATCGCAGGAGAGCGTATGCTACGTCCGCGATACAGAGCTACGCGAGCCGGTAACGCAGGAGCTGTTTGAAGATAGCGATGAGGATATGTTTTTGGAGATAAATCAAACACTAAAAACCAATGAAGCTAAGACTCCTCCGACTCGTTACGGCTGCAGCGGTGTGACACCAGGACCTGACCGTTTGCACGGTTCTCCAATTGCCAGAAGCAGTCCCTTCATTCCAAATATGATGTTACGATCGCCCTCAATTTTTGCAAGACTCAGTAACGATCTTTTAGCACCGCGGTTGAACCTCCAGCGACTGCAAATATCTAGAAAGTCCTTGTTCAGCCAAAAGCGCCTACCGGATGACATGGAAGAAGCTGGAAGCTGTCGTTCGGTCCACGAAAGAAGCAATGACGATGATGACGACGACAGCGTCATCAGATTACGACGTCCCACGAAAGCTCGACGAATCACCGACACGCCAAACAATGCCATCGAACAGCATGATACCAGCGATGAGGTAAGGGGACATGAAAACGAGGCGGGATTAGGGATGTTCAATGTAGACCACTCATTACTCTCATTTAATTGGATGTGATGGACTCTTTCCAGGACCGTACACTCTCACCCGCCAGACTGAAGAAAATAGCACGAGGATTCATTTGCGCCGAGGCTGAAGCAAGTGACGACTTTGAGACTGAAGCAGAGGAGAGTAAGGAGGAGGATGATTCTTTTATCGTACGGGACAGTCAGGTCGTGCAGGGAACTCCGGTTTTTAACGAGCACGCTATGTACCTGCGGTCTGTTCGAGATATACCGCGTGCTGGCGCATTCTATTTTCCCGACCGTCAGCGCCAACCGCTGCCTATGGACACAAGTCCAATGAGTGTCGACAACACATATTCACAGCAGGACACTTATGACCAGTCGTTTCTGGATCAGGAAGCAAGAGCCGACTCGCAGCTATCTGAACTTGAGCTGCTAGAAGCGAAATTGGAAACAAAGAAAACTCGTAAACGGACGATTTCTGACACATCGGAATGAAATGCTATGGAGATAAGCGAAGGAATGTTCTTTGAATTGTATTGATTATAGCTGTTACTTTGTATTACTAATGGTTACCGCTAGTCGTCAATGTGAATTGAGATCGATGAAAAGATGTATTTATGTGACTTGGTCTATTAGACAGATGCAGCATCTAAGCCTTCAGCCAAATAGTATACTATGAGCAATTCCACCGATAATTAACATATCTAGCCTTATAACTCTTAGTACTTCCGTGTCTCGAAGGGAAAATAGATATAAATAGTTAACTTTTTGTCGATATTTGTTTAAACACAAGTAAAATGCTATATGTTTGACGTGCCATTAATTAATTACATAAAAAAGGATAACTCGGGACTGTAATCGTACCACAGGTACCTTAGAGTTTTGTATTATTGAAGTACGGACTGCAGTGGAAATGATCTGCTCTATGTTGATGACAAACAAAAAAATGCCAATACAATAAAATAAAAAGGAAATATAATGCGCAACTCTTCGATGCTGAATGAGCGAAAGAAAAAAAACCCATTAGTGATTGCATACAGAAGAGATATTGCAAAGTACTGTGAAGAGCATTGTAATGGACATAACTTTGTGCGACATAATAAATGTCGCATGTTTCTACATCGGTTGAATTACGGATTTATGGATTCAAACCGTGAATCATATGGACTTCCTGCACCTTGAACTAAAATCATTTGCCTTTTCAACAAAATGTGATCAACAAACAAGGTTTTGCTATTACAAGGAGTGTTAATACCAATTTTGTTTCCACAAATGGGAAGTAAACATGTGCTATGAAAAGAGTGAAGAAGCAGTTAACAAAACATTCGAATTGCTTGCTTCTCAAAGGATTGGGATGACAAATTTGGGGACGAACGATGGAAGGTTCTGCCTCAGCAGGTGAAGATCGCTCGATGCTGCACCGAATAAGTAAGAGAACGCTGATTATCATTTCCCTTAGTTTTTGTATTTAATTAATTTTTAGTTCTCAATATTATTCCTGACTGATATTGCTTTTGCTTACCCTACACAGATATATGATTATATCCTACTCCTGCCTATTTCAAACCTTTTTCCAAAACGTGAACTTTCCAACTAATAATCTTTCTAGTGTAAAGAGGAAAACTTTCAAGAACGTATCCATTACCTTCAGGTTGCTACTATCGTACTCTTGGTTCGATGAAAAGAGGTTGTGAAGAAAAAATTCTCGTGGAGGCACACCTGTCTCGTCGCAAAAGGATGCTTTCTTCGACATTCATTTTAGACTTATCTCTTAACGGTTGCTCGGAAAAGTTATAAGTGAATGAAAAAGAGAAAAAAAGACATATCCGCCAACAACGATCCAAAAAATGTATGTAATGCATCTGGTTGCATTAGATTCGCAGTAATATTAGCACACCGTTGAAATAAGTAAAAAATAAAGTCCTTAATTGCCTAAAACAGTGAATTCTTCTCATACTCTCTTCTCGTGGTAAACTTAATTCATAATTTCAACGGACAAATCAGAAAATAAAATCGAATGCGCTTAACAACCGAACAATGCGCTTTAGAGGAGGAGGGATTCGCAACGCCGCGCTGGTGGATACTGGTATACGCTATACAAGATTACTTTACGAAACGACCATAAATCAATCAAAATCGAGTTGACAATTCTTTTTCTTTCATTCCTTTAAAAAAAAAGCTGCAGAAGAGTATAAAACTGAAAAAAATAAAAGTTCTGCGCATGTGAACCGAATCGACATCGCGCAGTACTAAGTAATGATCGAGAACTCCCTATTCGTAAATCAATATTATTCGTTTCGTTTTGTCTCTAACTGCCTGTGTCATTAACATGTTAAAGCGGGCCGTATTTATCTCCTCTCATGCTACTGCGAATTTATACCTGCTTCATGTTATTTCTTCGCTCGTTGCTTCTAGATCCTTTGTGCATGCTTCAACTGTACGTCTCGCTAGAAAAAAAAAACAAAATTCCACCCTTTAACCTCCCTCTAATCGTTCATTTCATCCCTCAGACTTTGGTTGTTCGTGTGATCGTTTGTAAGCCCATTCACAAAAATCGGCACGTTCATGGATTTGGTCTTTTTTTGCTTCATATTTTGTTCTACTGAGCGAACTGAACATTTATGTGTTCCGAGTATGCTGGATGAAACGAACGTCTATGAGGGGCTTTATGAAACATGTCCATGCAGCGTGCGAAGGACCAATCCGGTATACCTAACACTGTCTTCTGCCAGTAGTACATACTAAAACCACCGAAGATAACCTCAACATCAAAGTGAGTTCGCCTACCCGATGCTGCTGTTTCTGTACTGCCGCTACCACGCCACTACGATGGTAGCTATGAGCGATCCTTTCCTGCTCTGCTGCTGTTGGAAGTACGGTTAGCCGTTGTTATAACTCCATGTCCTGTGCCTCGTCCTCGCTGAAATCGGACATGCTGCTCTCACTGTCGGAGCTCTCTGGCGGTTCCTGCTCCCGTAACGCCTCCTCAGTCGCGTACCGCCGTACGTAGTCGGCCACCTTCTTTCGGTACTCCTCCGGCTTGTGAAGATACATGGCGGCTGCGTCACCGTTCAAGGGATCCACCGGATTCGGGTAGGTGAGCAACTGTGGCAGGAACGATTCGAAGATGTTGGACAGATCATACAGCGCCGTCCAGGCCTGGTTGATCACGTCGAGGCAAACCGTCCCCGATACCTCATCAATGTTGGGATGGTAGATTTTGTTGATAAAGCCGATGCTCGGTGACTTGAACGGGTAGTGCTCGGGCAGATGGACGCGCACCTTCCACACGCCGCCCTCGTACGGTGTCCCTCGGGGACCGAAGAACTTTACGCAGAACTCGTTTAGCCCGCCCAGGATCGTTACCTCGTGCTTGCTCTCGATCAGCTTGATGACGTCCGTATCCATACGACGCTTCCCAGCGCTCGGTGATGACATTTTCGTGGCTTTGGTGTTGGTTTTTCTTTCGCTCGCTATGTCCTTTTCTTCTATTAGAGGTGGGCGAGGGAGGCCCAGATCAAACTAAGCTCTTATGTAGCATCCAAACGTGGGAAGCTTTTCCGTGCGCCGCTACTGATGAATTCTTATCTACGAAAGAGGAGAATATATGTAATCAGTACAACAAAACGGATAGTGGCCAATCAGCTGTTTGTTCAAGTCCTGTCCACCTTCGCCTACATTGTGCCAGCTAAGGTTGAGCACGTTGCAGTTAAACAGCTGCATGTGAGCAGGAAAATCTGCACTGTTCGGAGCAAATTGCACTGTTTATACAATGCATTTATGCTACAATTACTCCATTTGAACAATTCATCTATGCAAGCACATCATCTAACTGCTAGTGCTAAAGGGCCGAGAGGGAATCTATACTCTTTTCCACGGCACTCGTGGTGTGCCCGTGGCACGATGTTTAATTTAAATTTTGAATATGAAAGTTTTTCCCGACTACCCTTTGCTATCTTTTTGGCCTGGGGCATCCGTACGCGTCCGTAAAGAGACCGTACACGCAAAAATGTTACTGTGAAAATTTATCGGGCAAGTGCAGGTAATTTGATGTGCCGCAGGCGTGCAACACTCAATGGTGGCACAATGGTTTGGCGGTTTTTATAATTTTGAAAATGTGCGATGCAAATTGGTGTTGTTGTATCGTCTATGGACAACATATTGCTCGCCCGTCTGTGTGTGTGTGTGTGTGTGTGAATAGAGAGAGAGAGAGAGAGAGAGAGAGAGAGAGAGAGAGAGAGAGAGGGCAATTTTATTGATCAATTGTTGCATACAACATTGGCTGCGTCATCGTATCGACCGTCTTTAGCTTTTCACAAACTTCACAAACATATTGAGTGAAAATAAATCGCTCTGCCCCTAGTCTCTGGGCATTGCTCAATTGCTTAATTTTAATGTTCTGCCAATCACAAGGCTCGACTACGGTACGATTCGTTATCAAGCAAGACCGTATGGTCTCTGCTTCTTTGTAGCCAGTCGTTTGTGCTCTATTTTGAAACATACTGTACATTAGCAAACTGTTTCTTCCTAGGTGCTTTGCACTACCAAACATACATATGCATACATACATACACACCCGCCCACATACACACAGCAGGGCTTACTGCGACGCATTCGCTCGTCCTGGCTTACAACGGAGTAGCTCAGTTGTGGGGCAACATATGTACAAGCGAACGACCAGCATGGGAGAAGGGTGGGCTGAAGCTGAGGAGGCTGAGCTATAGGATGCAGAGAGGGAAGATGAAGCTTCTCCTCACAAAGAGGAAAGGGTGCTGTTTTGATGTTCGTTTTCCTCGCTGTCTGCCAGGGTCACCAAAGGTACCAAGTGTACTCCTGCTGGCAGCAGTTGTGGTACACTCGTCTCGGCCTGTAAACAATAGAGCGTATGGCAGACGCGCGGAGCCGTTTCTGATTGAGCGGTTGGGTGTCGTATCGCTACGGGTGCCATGACCATTTGGACTATTATGGCATATGAAAATAGACTCTATCAGCGACGCTGCCTAGGACGGCGAGGAGCGATCGAGCTTGCTTTGATCGTTACTATCACACTCACTACAGACAGTCCGCCCCCTCACCACGTCGTCGTTGTCGTCATCGTGGTCGTTGCCATATCATACCCTACCTTTTTGGCCAAATAATGCGTGCACGGCAGGTGATTTAACAGGGCCCAGATCTGCCCAGTGTAGCAGTTCCGCTATCTTGTAATCCTAGCTACCGCTTGCAAGGATCGAACACTTTCACACACTATACATATTCACCTCGAGAATGAGCGATCGACGGGCAAGCGAGCGTTTCAACGCGTAGAGGGCTTAACAGTCACAAGTAATTCGTTGGATCAAAATACACCTTCTCCGCTCCGCTCGCTGCTACCTGTACCAACCAATTTCCCAGCAAGCCATGCGTCAAGGACGGACAGCAAAACGTCAATAGCTTACAGTGCAGTATCCGGAAATGGCAAAACCTCTACAATCAGAATGCATTGCCTGATAAGCACATCCTGTTATGGGGATACATGATATCTCATGATACTTGTAGTTATATCATGAATGCACCGAAGAAACATACCGTCACCCGCAGGGCACCACTGTAATATTTGAATGTACCAAACCGAAGCCACCAAACATACAGCCCACACTGTGGGGTTTGTTGTTTAGTTGTAAACACACGCACACTAGTTGAGCAGCTGAAACGAAACAAAGCAATTCTTAATCGTTTGCCACATTGGATGCAGTCCTGTGATTTTGTACAGAATTTCCGCACGTGCCGCAACTGCTGCATTCAATGTGGCAAAGGCTTGGCGTGGCATGAATTTTG
>NC_064876.1:6452870-6480370 GCF_943734665.1 Anopheles aquasalis | reverse complement strand
CTCTTTAATTTCACTACAGGTAGAAAGCTGTTTGGCGGATGTAAAATCGCTCATTTTTACGTGCCACGAAAATGTCAACTCGCTAGCAAAGGCAGCAAGCGGTACGGCTACTGAGATGTTGGATCCGATGGCATTAATGTTGTAACTCTTGCCCTTGAATCGATTTGCACTTGCAGATTCGGAGAAGATGCTGTTGCGAAACATACAGAAACACTTTCTCTTCATGCTGCAGGGCTTAACAGAACAACTCCGGCAGTTGCAGGCGAACAAGCAGTTGCAACGGTCCTTGGCCACTAGCGAACCGAATCAGCAGCTGGCGGAAATCAATCTGATCGGGCCGCAGAAAAATTTGCCGGTTTCAAGCACCCTGCGCTCCCGCAATTCTGTCGATACATTTGATAACTTCCTGGAGCTGCATACGGGCGATGGTCCGGATGGCGACAATCAGCAGCTGCTGGATGACTACTTTCAGTTACCCGCAACCGGTCTCACGATCAACCAGAAACAAATCATGTTGCTGCAGGCGGATAACACTAAGATGCTGAAGAGCAGGGAGGATGAGGTGATCCGAATGACACACTCGATCACCGATTTGAACGTCATCTTCAAGGACATCTCACAGCTAATACAGGAGCAGGGTACGGTGCTTGATCGAATTGACTACAACATCGAATCGGCTCAGGTACACGTGAGCGATGGATTACGGCAGTTGAAAAAAACGGAATCGTACCAGCGCAAAAACCGTAAGCTCCACTGCATAACTCTGCTGGCCCTAATGATTATGTTTATGATCGTACTTATCATTTTCACCAAGCTGTAAAAGAGTTTTTAGTCAATTTTCTTGATTCCAGGGGGTTCGAACGGTGTTAGCACACTAAAGCATATTGTAAAGTGCAGGCTTATATTTATAGCTTTTTTATCATCTATTTTAATCCAACTACTTATGATAACGATCAAAACATGATATGGTTTGATACGGCAGTCAAAATAATAAAATAATTGTAAGGCGTGCTTGCTCTCAGAAATGTGTAAATTATTGCTGCAAACAGTACTTTCGCTGCTTAGTATGAAATTATGTAAGGTTGCGAGCGCACGCTCTTTCACGAACAGAATGGGATGTTAGAATCCGAAGCTACTTACATGGTAGTATACAAAGCAAGGACGATCGACACAGGTCTATTCGTGCTTTTTAAAGGATTTTTATTTAAAGTGACACTATACGTCAGCAAGTAACCGGCAACTAGGACATCGAATGTTCAACCGAGCCAATCGGCGGATTTGTCCAAACCCCCTGGTCGTTTTGGGGGCATATTTTATCGTTCCGGCCGCTGCAGACAGACGTGAGGGCGCGGCAGAGCGCTTCCTAATGTTCGTAACCATCGGGAAGGGGGTTGGTGTGGGGGTTGTGGAACAAGCTCTTGTTGCCTTCGCCCCACGGGAACCGCTTGTTACGGATGCGCAGATGCTCATACTTGACAAACTCCGGTCTGGGATGGCCGTGCTCTTCCTGGTGTTTCAGGTATGCGTTCAGCATGCACAAACCGACTGCTGGCATGGCCACGAAAAAGGACAGCTTCTTCCATACCTTGTAACCACCGGCTGCCAAATAGGGAAATATGCCAACAAAAAAATTGCAATCGTTATTTTCATTATTATGTAAGCCCTGTTCTGGCCGGGACAGCTGGCCACTCCGTACGGCCGTTCCGTAATCCGACGTTGACGACGACTTACCTTCGTGGCCAGCAACGGCCGAGGGACCGCCTACTTGGGCCTGCTTGGCGATTGATTGCGAGATTGAACGACGCAGGATATGCGAAACGAGCGACATGATCGTGGATTCTAGATGCAAATTCGCAAAGTGCACAATGGACAATGAATAATAGAAAAAAGATGAAAATGCTCTATCACGTTTTTGTCGACTACCTGTCAAATGAACTGGCGAAATGGAGCGAAACGAAATTCTCGCGTACCGCTTCACCCGCGCTACTGAACAACTCCCAACCAGTGGTGCCAGCTGCACTGGCGAAATCAGCCGAATCCTGGATTTGAAGTTTTCTCGATGGTTCTCGTGCACATTTGTCCCCTTACCGGGTAAAGCCGTTTCGATTTCCCTTCAAAAACGGTTTACGAATCATTTCATTTCCCTAACGAACATGCTCTCACCGATGCGAATGTTTGCTTTGGCGTTTCCGTGACTCCATAATAACCGATTCTAGTAGCAATCGGTTCTGACTACGCTCTTTCGAGTTATTCATTTGCTTTAGTACTCGTATCTTCCATGATACGATCAACGGTAAGTTGGGGCAATCGAAAGAAGATGTTCGGTACATCATACCCCAGGGCCGCTTTTAGCCTTTTGGGGGCCCTGGGCACAATATGACAACGAGCCCCCGCCCCCTCCCTTTTTTGCACTTGTAGATTCGGAAATTTCTGGTCCAAAAAAGGCTCATTTTTTCAATTTTTTGTGACGTAACCATTCAACTTTATTTTTTTAAGTGAACGGCATATAAAAATACAACTTTTGAAGAATATTTGGTTCTAATTTGAGGGAAATTTTTTTTTAAATACTCATCCATGGCATCAAATTTCTGAAGGTGCAAAGATCTGAAGGTGAAAAGATACTTTTTTCCGGTGCCCATCGTAGCTGCGTGATGGGTCATCAGAAAAAATACAAATCAATTTTCTTTTGATAGATTATAAGTTTATCCATGTAGCCCCGTCGAGTTTCTGTTGAATTTCCCATTTTTCAATTTGTGGCAGATTTTTGAAGTTGAAAAAATGGTGCTTTTTGTCATTTTGCCTAAAAGTACGATTTTAAAAGATTGGTTTAAAAAAAAGTATCACCAATTTTCATGAAATCTCGACTGGGCTACCTAGCAAAGTGTGTACAGATTATGTGTTAAAAATTTCCAATCAATCGGTCCAGTAGTTCTTGAAAGCAGCGTGCTGCATGGAGCCTTGTATAAAACGCGGATTTAAAAAAATCTGTAACTTGGTCAGTTTTGCTTCGATTGATCCAAAAATTTTACACAATATTATTGAAAGGATCGGCATTCGGGGAAAAATAATAAAAATATGTGTCACAAAAAAAATTAATACCGATGACCCCCCCCCCCCCCCCCATTAGTTAATCCATCGTTTTCGATAGGATTTTGTATGGGCTATTAGGCAAAAGAAGAATTTGACGATACTTTCACAACATTTTGGCTGTTCCTAATCGACATAACTGATTTTTGAGGCCTTCGTTGCTTAATTGCGTTATTTTGTAGATGCTTCTTTTAGTTGTATTCGATTTTGATGTACTACGAACATTACACCCTAAAGCATCCCTGAAATATAAAAGGGAGGTTGTCACTTGAAATTGATTCCTGATTAAAATAAACACACAATGAACACCAACTAACACTAAGCAAATACAGTTGTTTCCCTTGGTTTCTAATATGTTTGATTTTTGAAGCAAACTTACAAACGTTTTTGCAAACCATCAGGGATTTGGGGGTCCCAACCAGCGCGGGGCCCTGGGCATGTGCCCAATCGGAAAGATGGCCCTGTCATACCCTGTGCAATAATGTAAATATTTGAATGATTGCAAACCAAGATTGTATAAAAAATAACATGTACGACTGTTTATTCATAGCATTCTTCTCCACCACAATTTCCAACTACAAAAATCAACAAACACATATCCTCTGTCTTGAAAAAGTGGTAAAAGGCTAGTCACTCGAATATCAGTTCAGTTGCAACAATGATTCTACGAAGCGTTCTCGCTGACGAAAACATTTCGCTGCCCCCATGCATGGTGGCGAATTAGGTCTAAATTCCCGTTGTCTGTGGCTTGAAGTATTGCTTATTGCACAGCCTATCTAATTCTACACGTATTGGTTGGCACCCGTAATTCGAACGACGAATTGTAGCAAATGCTACAACGCATCAAAACCCGGCCACATCGCCACCCTTGCGAAAGTCAGCGTTGGCGTATACGCCGGATGCATTCCGCGCGATGGCACAGATGATTGATCCGCGCTCCCGGTAGCGCACCGTTTCGTGGCCCTTCCGTTGCAGTCCCCGGATGAGCACCTGCGGCACGAGATAGTTGGGAGACAGTGAGTATCACTGGATATGAACAAAAAAACTCTGAAGTCTTGTAGCAGTGGCGTTAACTTACGTCCAGATTACCGTACTCGTACTGGACAGCCATCGGTACTAGCTGATGGTGGAAGCGTGGCGCATCCACCGCCTCTTTGATGTCATATCCGAACCATAGGGCGCGCATCAGCGTCTGCGACCGAGGGTGAGGGACAGTTATGAGTAATTCGAAACAGTACACCCAGTCCGTTGCGTGCTTACCAATGCCACCGCGGTTGTGATCTTGGTACCACCGGCCGCACCGATCACTAGCTTCACGTTGTGCTCGGCATCGGTGACGATCGTCGGTGCCATCGAGGATAGGGCGCGCTTGTACGGTCGTATGAAGTTGGCCTTTGAACCGGGCAGCCCGAAGTAGTTTTGCAGCCCGGGTGAAGCAAAGTCATCCATTCCGCTGTTCACTATAATACCAGTGCGCACACCCATCAGTCCGGCGCCGAAACTAAAACGCCAAAAATGAAAGAAAAAAAAAACAACCGAATTCAATCAATGCTGTGCGGTATGGCGTCTCGGCTGGTGCTCGCTGCTACTTACTAGAAATTCACGGAACTGGTAACTGAAACGGCATCTCCATATTGTCCTGTGGAAGCAACAGGCGGGAGCCAGCAGCAACCGAATGTAATTGATTACCAAAAATAAATGAACGGACGGCAGACGGCCCAACTACTAGACTTACCCAACACCGAGATGTGTGCTGTACCGTCGTTGTTGGGCGTATGGAACTCTCCATCGTAATCAGCTGGCGACTGGTGCGTACGTAGCTCGTCAATCCGCTGGCGAATCGTCTCCGCATAGCCGTCCGAGGTGAGATTAGCGGTGAGCTGCACAAGAATGGCCCTCAGATATCTCGAATGCATCGACACTACCCAGCGGTACTACTTTCAGTTCGTGCGTTTGCTCACCTCGCGTACGTCCACGAAGGACGGATCACCGATGGCGGTACGTTTGCCGTAGGCGAACTTGAACGCCTCCACGATGCGATGGGCCGTCGCGACGACCGTGTCGGTGCTCCGCATATCCTGCGCCTCCATCCGGTAGCCCTTCAGGATGTTCATAATGAAGGCGACGAGGATGCCACTCGCCGGCGGCGGTACCACCCACATCGTGTCGCCCTTCAGGTCGATCGGTAGCGACTCGCTCCATCGAACACTGCAGGCAAAGGTGGGAAACAAGCAAAGTTAGACCTTTCTGTGTCAGCGCGGAGTGGTGGCGCTGGCCAGCTGGCTCACCTACCGGTACCGGCGTAGATCGTCCAGGGTGAGAATGCTTCCCATCTCGCGCAAATCGTCGGCAAACCGGGTAGCCAACGCACCGGTGTACAGTGCCTCACCGCCCTGAACCGCAATCTCGGCCAGCGTGTCACACAGTATGTCCGGGTGGATGTGATCCCCCTGCTGCTTCGGCCGTCCGGTGGCCGGATCGGTAAACATGTATCTAAGGTTTATATATATATAGGGAGTGCGAGATCAGCGGTCAGCGTGTTCGCCATGGTCGTAGTTTCGGGATTCGGTACCTGATTCGCTCATCGTTCATCGCCTTCCGGTTGAAGGTCAGTGAGTCGTGCATATGCTTGGTGATAGGAATACCGCGCCGGCACAGTTCCAGTGACGGTTTCACTAGGTCGGCCCACGGCAGTGCCCCGAACCGTTTGTGCGCCTCCCAGTAGCCCTTCAGCTCACCCGGCACGGCCACCGACAGTGGGCCCTCGTTCGTTGTGCTCGGATCGTGCAGATGCATCTCCTCGGTTGCCTTTCCGGCGGCCACCTCACGTGCATCCAGCGTATACGCACGCCGCTCGTTGTGCTGATAGATGTTCATCACGAAGCCACCGCCCAACCCCATCGACTGAAGGTTGGTCAAGCCGGCACAGAGCATGATGCCGATGGTGGCATCCACTGCCGTACCATTCCGTTGCAGTAGATCGCTGGCCGAGTGTACGCGCGTGTGTGGGAGGAAAAACAAGTTAAAAGTGTCAAACCATCGCGTAGGGAGCGAGACAGAGATACGGGAGAGGGTCCTTACCGTCCGATTTGACTGCAGATGTCGGAATCACTGCAAACGGCGGCTGACTCGTACATGTGCAGGGCCGAGTGTGACAAGCGAACGCTAAAATCGGTACCGCTGGGATCGGGCGGCGTCAGCTGGACGGTGTCAGCCGTCCGTCGTCCCGGTCGGTCGGTGGTTTGTCCCGCATGGCCGGACTCCCCGCGATGCTGTGGTGCCCCCCACTGCCAAAGCAGACCGATGGCTACGACCACGACCAGGATGGACGAGAGAAGCGCGACACTGAATCAATGCCAATAGCAACGACAAACAGAATAGGGAAAACATGAGCAACCGTAGCATAACTTGGGCGGAACGAAAGATCGATGAACGAAAGATATGGAGATGCTCAAGGTCACGATCATGAGTAACGCAATCGAACACTTGGAGAAAGGAGCAACACTCGGTGGCAGTAGCTGCCGCCATTTGGCAGGTGAACGGGGCAAATTGAAAAAAAAACCTTTACTGTTACCGATTTGTTACTAATTTGTGTGCTTGCTATGGTGCTAGCTGCTAGCTGATTGCCAATCTAATAAGCCAAGTGCGTGCTTGTTAGCAACCACGTGCGTCTCAGCCATAATAGTCCGCCATGTGCTTGCTGGTCGGAAACCTATTGTCGGACCCGTTCTCGCGAGTAGCGAGTGATCCTGCGAGTGACCAAGAGCGATGACGGTTTTTCGGGCGATAGCGGTGCGGATTTCATTTTGGGATAGAAAGGGATAACCTTGCGTGCGCTGGTGCACTCCAGTGTAATCAGACTCAGACGGACAGTTTTTTTTTTTGGGGGGGGAGCTGCGCTACTGATGCCGGAAGTTGTCATTTTCTCAAGATCATGCATAATTTATTGCTTAGGAAAAAGAGCTAATAATTTATTGCTTAGGAAACAATCTTCCGTCGGCACTGCGGTAGAGCGTAGACGAACAACGAATTCAAAGAACATTGACTCATGGCCCACATGACGTACGAGAGTACACGTGGTTGCGTGTGGTGCGTGGTGGACAGAGGGACAATATTGAGGGTAGTAAACATGGTAGAGGCAGTTCACCAACACGCATGACATAATTTGATTGAAGCTTTGAAAAAAAAATGAAAAAAAAGAGCAAAAGTAGTTATGCCTGGGAGTGGGACTTCTCTGCGGCATGGGTCCTTGGTTAAAGTGGTTCCCACATGTCGATAGAATGCTAGGTATGTACCTAACGATGAAATTCTATTAACCTAGACATCAACATTTATGGGCAGTCGATATTGGGCACACACGGGGATACATGCAGCAACCGTACACAGCGGGAAAAGCGAGTATTACCAGCTTTGAGCCATTCTGTAGCTGACTAGGAACTAGGCGAAATGTAGTGTACTCCCAAAGTGCTGGAACACTCCTGGCAGCTCGTACCGACAGCCACTAACACTAACACACCGGCAACATGTGCATGTTTGCATGCACAAACATACACACATACACACGACGACGACTGCGGTCCTGGCCCGGGATGGTGCACCACTAAACCCGCGTGCGCGCTCCCGGCTATCCAACGGATAGGACCCAGCGGGTTCCCGGCAAATTCTGTGCGACCCGCAACGGCGTTCCGGGCACAGATTGGTTGCAAGCTCGATGTTACAAGGCACACGCGGCGCGCTACTTCCTTAGCAAACAAGCGGATAAGGGATAGAGCCGAAAGAAAAAGACGTCGCCCGGAACCCGGAAAACATAAACCGAAAATCGTCAAAACGAGTGAAACGGAACGGGAACGGAAATGGAAACGGAAGCAAAGCAAACGAAAGGATCGACGGGAGTGCGCGTCTCCGTGCCTACCCCCGGGAAGGCACCAGAGGGCTACCAAGGTATACGGAGAGACCAAGGTACCGCGCGGACTGCCGGTTGGGAAGGATGGCAGAAAGCGACTGTCTCGCTGCGTTCGGCCAGCTTCAGTCAATCGATGATCCGCAAATTACACACACCAACAACCGCGGGCCACCCCAGGAACGGGAACGCGCGCGCACCAGCTCTCTCTCTCTCTCTCTCTCTCTCTTTCTCTCTCTCTCTCTCGCATACACCAGCACAGGCACCAGTAGCAGCAGCATACTATATGCTGCCTCTAACGGTTACGGAACTTTCCTCCAAGCGCGCATACTACGCAAGGCGCTCGTCAAGGTCAACGGAGTCTTGAGAGTACCCGGCTGCTCCAGAATCTGCCCCCTGAATAACACTTATCAATTCGTTCTGGGCAAAAAACACACGACCATTACACAATTCCAACCCAATCCAAGACCAATCGGTTGAGGCCGAGCCGGAAGCGATAGTCGTGTTTCACGAAATTCCCAAAGTCACCGTAGAATGTAGATCGGCAAATCGGCAACAAAAAAATAAAAAATAAATAAACAAACAGAACCAACAAAGCCCCCCCTTCCTCAAAAAAAAAAAAAAAACAGAACCACCACGTGTGCGAAGATTCGGCATTGGAGATAAGGTGGCTCCGCTGCATGCATGGGATGGGCTAATCAGTGAGCTCGCTCGCTCGCTCGCGCTACAAGTGCTGAGTCGCTTGCGTAGTCACGCATGTCGCCTCTATCGGGAATTAACGGCCCAAGGCGACCCGCACGGCGGCCCGTGTTGCCTTAGCGGGCAGGTGGTAAGTGATGATTCGACCAAACCGACCGACCGTCAGCACCACCAGCAGCAGGAGTAGTTGTGGCGCAACCTGAAGATGTGACCGGTAGTCATGGAAACGGTCGGTCCATTTCCGTCCGTGATGTGCGTGCGTATTTATTTTTATCTTTTTGAGGTCGTGCTCGGTCGGCTCGGTCGGTTGCATCCGTGCTTCCGTAGAATGGCCGCCTGCTGCCACGGTCAGCATCAGTCGAAGCCGAACGGATCGAACGCACCTGAAGTGTTGCTGCGTGCCGAGGCAAGGGGGACGAAGCGAACGAATTCGATGCAGCGGAGAGAGGGGGGGGGGGGGGAGAGCCAAGAGGACAGCTGCCTAGAGGGGTTGCCAAAGCAATTTTATTGTACAAAACAAAACGGAGAACAAAAAAAGGGGGGGGGGGGGCAGATAAATCGTCCGCACACGCACTACCCCCGGCAGGTTTGGTCGTTTAGGGGCCCCGGAAAGCTTATCCTTTATGTATGACTTTAGCTTTTCCAGCCGTTCCGCCTCCTTCTGTATGGTGGCTGTAGGTGGAGCCCGGGCAAGGAGATTCACTTTCGCTTTGCGCTGCATGCTACCAAATACGTTCCAGTATGCCGGGAACCTTCTCGCCTGTTCTGGTTGGTTCCGAAACTGTCCGAATTTTCGTCTGCACGTTTCTGTTTCTCTACCTACCTACCAGATGTTTGACTATTAGAAGCAAGCAGCAGCGGTATTACTAGAAGAGGTCAATGCTGCAAACGCGAATGCGACCACAATGCTGCATACATCCCGGGAGAAACCGAAAGAAGAAGAAGAAGAAGAAGAAGAAGAAGATGAAAAAGAAAACAGAAACATGATCCAGAATAACTAACCCAAAAACCATTCCTTGTAGTTTATTTGTGTGGTTGCGTTTAGAGGTTGGGGGGGGGGGGGGGGAGCCGGGTGGGGAAAGGGTTGTACTAGTCGACTACTGTAACGTACGGAACTGGTTGTAAAAATTGAAACCTGCTCCAAATCGGGTCACATTGAGGTCCATGGTGTCCGTAGCCTTTGTTGATCATTTTTCTGCTACTTTTGCTACAGTTACGTTTGCGTATTTGTACGTGCACAAAAACCAACAGCGTCAGCTTCCACACTTCCGCGAAGGGGAGAGGGAAGGAGGGGGGGGGGGCGAAGTGGGGGGAAACACCGTAGCCCCGCCCCGTCCGTCCAGCTCGATTAGCACCCTACTGCTAATGGGGTGGGTGGGTGCACTGCTAAAAATCGAAGCTCTGTGGTACCCTCCCCATCGTTTCTACTAAGAATTAGCTCGTTAACAGCCCAACTCGAATGCCACGATCGATCTCCTGCTCGATAACAAACGTTTCAACCGGTGAGAGGGGGAGAAAAAGGGAAGGGTGAGGGCGGGACAGGGCGATCTGTATCTGCCATTCGATTCACATTTAAAAAATTCAACATATACATTTCGCTTCTTAAATATCCTCTTTTCCCTATCCCTATGGACTTCTCTCTATCCCTATGGGACAAGAGAGAGATAGATAGAGAATGAGAAGGGAAGGGGGGGGGGGGGGAGAGAGTGGCCTAGAACGGTGTAAACACTGCATCACATCTACATTTAGTGTACACCTATATCTGTAGCTAATATGTATAATATCCTTAATTTACTGCTATTCGTTAGTTCCAAATTCTCTACGCACTCATAGCCCGTAAAGTGTGTGTGTGTGTGTGTGTGTGTATCCTAACTGGTTTGATAAAGGGGGTGGGGAGGGGGGGGGGGGGGGGTTCCCGTTCTTACAAGATAATAACAGGCTAATAGTGCAGAAATCCCCATTTGTTTTGTTCACCCCTTACTCAGTTCCCAGAATTTCCTGTAACGAACAAAACTTCCTAAACGCTAGCTTCGGCTCGAGCCTGAGGGCGCCCGAGGCGCCGGTCGGCTTGGCACCTGATTGTCTTGCGACGTTGCGATTGTCGTGAGTGTGGTAGTGGTAAAGGGTCGGTGGTATCGTGATGGAGGTCGGTGCAGGGGGCACCGCAGCACCACAACCTCGGTCATCGTAGTGCAAACTTCCTCCCTCGCTGGCCTCGGTGGCCGATGAGTCGCTAAGTAGGCGCGTCCGGGCAGCGGGCTCATAATCGTCATAATCGTCGTCGGCCAGTATCTTGGTGATGGTGATCTTCGGCCGGATACCGGTACCGGCGGATTGCCCGTGCGCCAGCAGCAGCTCGTGCTGCCCGTGCACGGGCAGGGCAGGCGCGGCGTAGCTCGGCGAAGGTGTGGCGAGCGCCGAGCAGCTGCCAAACTTGATACGGTTCGCGCGTGAGATAGCGACGGACGACTCCGTGCCAGTCAGCTCCGAGCGCGTCCCATCGGCGAACGCGATCAGCAGCGGTTGCTGTTGCTGTTGTTGCTGCTGCTGCTGCTGCTGCTGCTGCTGCTGCTGGGTACCGCTGAGGGAGGGGCGCCGCGATCCGCAGGTTGACGGTGTGCGCGCCTGTATCTCGTAGTGTATCTCCATCTTTTGCTTCTGCTTGCGCCAGATGTTGCGTAACGAGCGGCGCACGATCTTGCTCCGCACACCGTACAGGATCGCGTTGATGGTGGGCGAGAGGAGCAGCAGAAAGAAGGCCAGGTTGAGCAGAAGGGCAGGGGTTCGCCACGATCCACCCGCCACGAACGGTAGCACGCTGTTCCACAGGATGACGAAGTAGTAGGGACAGTGGAACAGGATCGCTGAGCCGACCAGCTGGATCACGTTGGCCGCCGGGTTGTTCTGGTGGTTGGTGCCTGGTGCGTGCGTGCACGCCTTGCAGTCACCGGTGAGGCCGCCGGGATCCGCAGCCAAGGCACCGGTGACGGGTCTGCTCGGTCCACCCGACCCGCCACCGGCACCGGCATCACCCTGTACGAAGAACGGATTTCGCTGGTGCGTGATGGTGAGCTGCGCCGACAATGTCACCTCCAAGATGGCGGACGCGATCCGGTTTCGCTGGTATCGTGCAATCATCAGCACCTGCGGAAAGGTCAAGGTTAAAGGGTGGAAGGGGGGGGGGGGGGTGATGGTGGATCGAGCATCAGTGAATCCGTTTCCGCTTACTATTCCCGGAATGAACAATGAACAGCTCAGAATAGAACACAACCGAACCAACCATCATTCCGGTATTGATTTATCGAACCCCAAACATTCGTCCAACCCCTAGTGTCGCTAGATGCTAATTGGTTTGGATTACCATTACCGGTGGCAGGAGTGCGCCCTCCCGCGGTAACCTGGAAGACCTCGCCCCTAGCACGATTAACGCTTTGTGATTTGGCCAGGTTGGCCTAGGATTAACCGGGGGGGCGGAATGCTTGCATATTCATTAGCGCACCGCACCGGCTGCAATTAATGAAACGACAGCTTGGCTCTTCGTCGGTGCCGGCCGGCCGGCCGGCCCGGGCAATCCTGGACGTCCGCATTGTGCTGTATATTAAATCGTGGTTGTGAGGCCACACACCCACACCATCGCTGATCCGATTAGAAAACGGAAATAGAGTGCCGTCCTGCCGTCCCGTTCACTGCCAGAATACGGAAGACGAAGAGCTGTGCTTTTTGTGTATGTGTACATGTGTGTGTGCGTGTGTGTGAGCCGGTGTGTGTGTGAGTCGATGGTCTTGTGAGTTGGTTTGTAGAGGGTGGCAAAGTGAAAGTGATACACTCATGTTTGTGTATTTTTTAGATTAGTTTTCAGTTTTAGACACCTCAATGACCAATTGACGTTCATGATTAGAAAAACTGGCATGTTTACAATATTTTGGAGGCTAGTATTTCGTCAAAAGAAATGCCGACCGAAGACGACGTTTTGGAATGTAATTGGATGCGGTAGTAAAAAACTAAGGCGAAAATTTTGAGATGAATGAATGAAATGGAAACTATAGCAATAGAACATTCTGTAAAAAAAAAATCATGGTATGAAACATAGGTTCCATTTTTAAACACTAACTAAATTATAGTGTACTACACATTCACGCTGCCACCCACCGTATATTGTTAATCACCGTTGGCAGTGTCTTTCACTTGCTTGAGTGGTTTTGAACAATACCAGGTGTATAACCTTAAAACTGCTGTTTTTTTGTCGATAAAAACACATTTTAAAAAAATAGAACCAAAAACTAAATCAATCCAAGTATTTTTCCTTGCTAGCTATACATGTTTCCTATCTTTTGGGCAATTTGTGTCTACCATGCAAGAAGAATTGTTCATTTAGCGACACAAACCACCCGCCATGCCATTTTCCGACAACTTCATACAAATCAAAGTGCTGCTCGGCCAGCGCATGACCGATCGTTAAAAAGTTATGATGTTTGGAATGGTTCAGGTCCAGTTAATTAGCGGGGGAAGGTAGAACCGCCCAGTTTATTGAGTTCAAATAATTATGGACCATTTTTGATGAGTGCGCCCATGCGATGTCGTGCTGGAATATCATCCTCTCATGTCTTTGATCCTAAATCGGCTTTGTTTCACGCAAAGCGCGTTATATTTTGATTATTGGCTGGTGCCCTAACAGATTCACAAGGCTACAACACTCATCTGATTCCACCAAACACACAGCACTGTCTTGCGTTCAAAGCGATTTGGTCTTGCGGAAGAAGGTGATTGTTGGCCAGGGCTCCAAAAGTATCTACTTTTCATCGCCAGTCACTACAAGAAGCCGGAACGACTTTCTTTTTTGCTTAGCAAGCAAGAATTCGCATGTGTTTTGGCGTCGCTGCATCTGCATATCGTGCAAATCATGTGTCACCCGTTTTCCATCTGTTTGAACCTTTCCACGGCACGTAAGCGTATGGAAATGGCTGGTTAAGTAATTCCTAACTACTGGGCAAGTAGTTTTTACGATTACGTATGATTCTCATCCAAAAGAACCTGTAAGTCATGGTCCTAATTTTTTTTAAGTCGATGTTCACGCTTCTTGTAACTCAACTCAAAATGGTCATCTTTGCACCGATTTAACTCATCTTTGCAAGCGGTTTCTAATACCACATTGTCACCAGAGGCCTCAATAAGCATTTTATGTGATTCGACCGACGAGTTTTTCTAATTAAAGGACAGAAATGGAGCTCTCCGCGAAAGCTCTTTTTCTGGCACAAAACTAGACATGATAAAGCAAGAAAAAATTTATGTTGTTGCATGGTATCACTTATCATGTGGACTGATTTATGTATATAGGTGTCTGAAAGCCCATCTACAAGAAAACAGCAGTTTTAAGGTTATACACCTGGTACAGTTCGCATTGCCACCGCAGTAATAGTTCGAGAAATGATCTGATCAAGGTACTGTAAACAACAGCCTAGCAAACTTAATCGATAAACCGTCGCTTTAGCTCGCGCAATGCGTTTTAGACACGTGGGAGAGCCCAACCGGCTTACCTTCATATTGCATCCAAGGATAAGGATGATCGGCAGCAGGATAGTGAAGAGGACGAAGCTGACACTGTAGACGAGCGACTCGGTCGTCGGCGAGTTTGGTAGGCAGAGCGCATAGTCATTATCGAACTTGTAGGCGGAGATACGGGCCGCCTGCGGCAGACTAAACAGGGTCGACACTATCCATCCAGCACCGAGAGTTATAAGCACCTGCTGTTGGTGCCCGAAATGGGGGAGCAAACGAAGGGGGAAAACAAATCGTTTTGATTCAGGGCGCAAGGGCAAGGTCCACTCAGCAAACGGATTCGGAAGGGTGTACCTTTTTGGTGTTGATGTAGGTGCCGTAATGCAGCGGTGTCGCGATGGCGAAGTACCGATCAAAGTTAAGCGCACAGAGCGTCCACAGGGCGATGGAATGGAGCGTGTTGAAGCAGAGCCCGAACAGCAGACAGGTGATGTCCATCGCTTCCAACCCAACCGGCAGCAGCTGCAGCAGGCTGATCGCGTAGAAGATGCAGTAGCACAGACACAAGACCGTGTTCACGATGCCCAGGTGCAGCAGCAATACCTTGCTGGCGAACGTTATCTGGAACGACGAAAGAGTCCGAAAAGGTTTAGAGACGCTTTGCACGCTTGGAAATCGCGCAACTGTCCGTCCGACCGAGAGGCGTAGTTGCTTTGGGAACGAAACAATTTGGGGCTTGTTTGTCTCGTGCCACAGTCCCACGCTAATTGATTAAAAAATGAAGAGAAAACATTATCCGTTTACGATCCAGCCTAGGGTCTAGCAGACAAGGCATAGGTATTAATTCGTAGCCGCTAGCCGTACACTGTTCGGCGTCGCCCTGGCTACGATTCCTATGTTGTCTGCCACACGCTTGTTTGTGCAACTGCTCATCATTAGGCTATTCCCGCGAGATTTTGTTTTGTGTAGACCGTGCGCAAATTTGCTTGCTAACTTGCTGCGTTGTTTGTGTTACGCCTGGTGCCTGGAGAAATTCTATCTAATGGTTGCTGCGGGCTGGATTTGCTTTACAAAAAAAAAAAAACCCCAGAACACAGCTTGCTGTGAGGACAGTTACTAGGAGTCAGTCCAGTGTAGTTGGTTCGATACACACCATTACGATGCCACGCACACGCATGCTAGGTTGTTACCCTGCTACGCCACTTGTTGCTTCTGGGGGAAAAGGAGGCGCCTGGTAGCTCATGAAAAAAAATGGAGGCGCCAGGTAGCTCACGGCAGGATGTGAGCCAAAGTGGCTATGTCCACGGCCGGAAGAGACTTCCGGCCCGGCAATTGACATTATTATCACTTCCAATCTATTGCACAATGTTGCAGTCGCTCTGCTCGTTCCCAAATGCCCCTGTGCTGCAAGCAACCGGATGATGACGATAGGAAAAAAAAACGAAAGGTATTCCGGCAGTGGATCCTCCGAGCGCTTGCACGGGCCGACCACTGTGGAATACCTGATGGATCTCATTGTAAGTTGATTAGCAAGCAGAGGAGTTGAGGTTGGCGGGGCAGCTTCACTAAACGGAAGTGAAAGCAATCTGGTTATTTGCCAGCAATTTGCCACCGGCTTAGGCACTGTACCGGGCAGGGGTAGAGAGCGCAGCGCACTGGCAAGGTGCTTCACACTGTTTCACATTAATCTATTAGTCATGGAGCACGGTTGTGGCTGGGTCAAATATAGAACGACACAATTAGAGAGCGTAATTTCAACCAGCACCAGAACAGAAGCAAAAGAGGCAACCTGCAGGCAGGCAACCGGTATGAAACAATTTTAAGACTAATACAAAAAAAGGAAGAAAACGACAATTTGCACCACGTCAGCTCAAGTTAAATAAAGTTTCCAGCAGCTCTCACGAGCAGGTGAGCAAAACACACGGTGTACATACTGCCAGGTGTGTCCGGACCGGAGCTCCCATAATAAAATCAAAACCCTCCATGCCCGTACTACGTGACACCAAGAAAAGTAAGCCCCGTGTTGCCAAGGGATAAACAAATTGTAAAGACGTATCCTTGGGTGTAATTGTGGCAACCTCATCGATAATGCATTGCTACCGGGACGGACGGTTCGGTTGGCCGAAGCCAAACAAAACCGATAGAAGAAGTTTTTTGTTGTTTTAAATTTTTAAACCAACAGTTTACCTTCGTTAATTTAGCCCGACATTCAGCGCTTTTTTAAGCTCTTTAGGGTTCTCTCTCTCCGTCTGTCTCTCTGTCTCTCTCTCCCCGTGTCTGTATCGGGTTCCTACACATCACAATCAAAACTCACGGATGAACAAGTAGGGAACATAGAGAACGGAATGGAGAACGGAAAAGGTCGTGCGTACGACGCCAGCCCTCGTTTCGTGACAAGACACCCGAGATGATCATTAAAATTTCACCATCAGGTGTATGAAATGCCTTCTTTGGTTTCGGTGGATGCCGGTGCTCCGTGCGGTTTGGGCTTGGTCCGAATAACCGGTACCGGTCGCTGCTGAGTGCTTGGGGAGCAGCTGCAGCAACAGCACCACTGGAGGGTGATGCGCAAAAATAGAAAGCTTTACACTTCCCACCCACTCCGTACATTGATTTCAAACAAAAAAAAAAGACAAAGAAAAAGAGAAGCGCGAAAGCAAGACACAAATTGGATGGATTGATAGATAGATTGATCCCGGCTCTCTTTCCTTCCTCCCCCATTCCTATCTCAAGAAGCAAAAGAAGGAACTGGAAATCATGTACCAGAATGAAGCGAAGGCAAACGATTTTCCTCCACCAGTCGTTGGTGCTCAAATAGAATGAACGAAAATGATTGAAACTTGATTTCCCTTGCCGCGTACCGTGTAATAAAACCGGCCGTAGGAATTAATAGGCCATCATTTCTCATGCTTTGCCAAATATTTCCCCAATACCTTGTGGTAATATACGAGGTTCACGAGAGTACGGGCACGCGAATCGGAAGCTCACATACCAAAACCGTCTATTGAAATACATTCTGAAGTGTGCGATTCTAGTGTGCGTTTCCTACGGAAACCAAAATGAAACAAATTGGGTAACATCCTTTTCGCCTTTACCAGCAACGGTATAAGGATCCTATAGGGTTTGCTTGCTGCAGCACGTGTAACGGTACAGACAAAAAGAAAATACACGTGCAGTATACGGTGCATTGAATTGTCACAAGAGGCGACACGGTGAAGAGGAGTCAAAGATGAAATTTGCCCGAAGCTGTCTCGTGCACGCGGCGTGCACAGTTGCTCTCATCTAGTAGACCTAAAGGTAGGTTTCATTTTGTGGCGTATCTGGCCTATTGCCTAACACACGCACCGCAGTCAGCATTTTAATGATCAAACCGAATATTGATGGGTAAAGGGGATCGGGTAACAAACACTCCAGAGAATGATGACGGGCTGAGAGGCTCTATTGTGGCCGTGGTGGCCTTAGGCAATCCGCTAGGGAACGCGACTGATCCTGCTTTTCTTTTGTTTCTTGCAGAACTCACCTGCTTCGTGAGGATTACTATCACGACAATGTAGGTGTTGACTATGAAGCCGACGAGTACGGCCACGAGAGCAAATATCTCCAGCTGGAATGGTACCATTTTGTGGAGCAGCAGCAGGCTAAAGGACAGTCGTTGTAGCCTTGGTCACCGTCGTCGTCGTCGTCGTCGTCGTCTTCGTCAGCTTTGTTGAGCAGTGGCAGCGTCTGTTGATGATGATGATGACGACGGCTGACGGTACAGTTCATGACGTACTGGAACACACAACACACGCTGGTCTGCGGACTTCTTGCGTCGGTGACGATACAGCCGCTGCTGCTGCAAAGTAGATGAGTTAGCCGAAACCACCGGTACACGCTGCCAGAAAGGATAGTGCACGCCAAAAAGGTCGCTGATAGGACTGGAGTAGTCACTTGAAGCGATGCAATCCTTCAGTAGCAAAGGCTGAAGCTGCAGTGGGAGGTTGCTCTTCCCGACCGACGAGTACGCACATTTTTTTTATAACTACAGCGTTATTGGAATGCTACTGAACGAATGATTGTAGTTTCATTCAGCCGGCTTATCCCGCTGGATTCCGTAGTGTGTGTATGTGTGATTGACGTATGTTTCGGTTGATAGTTGACAGTAATCGGATGTGGCGATTATTAAAGGGCTGTCCACCCGTTCGCACCAGTCACAGGCCAGAGGCGAAACCGTTCCAGGCGTTCGTAAATTTCCCCCGGTGCGTGTGTCTTCTTTGAAGTGTGAATAAGTTTGCGCCTAGCACCGAGCTCCAATTGTTTATAGATACTATCCCTGGTTGCTTAAATATGATATGCACACTAAGCTTCTTCTGTTTACCGTTAATTACAATAATTTGCTAGTACTTTGCTTTTGCGCTGATGTGTATCGATTGAGCGAAGGGCCTAAGTCTTCTTGATCTCTATGGATTACTTTCTTGATTAGCTGTCTTACTGCAGTCTTGCAGGTTACACTGGTACACACGTTTCCTACTAGCAAATGTATCGATTCCTCAAAATTCATACCGACGAGACATCGCTCTTTCCACAGTATCCTTTGGCGAACGGCGTCGACTTGGAAGCACAACGGCGTCAGCCCTCGAAACGTTAAGCTTTCCATAACAATGCTTTTTTTATATAAACTTAGGCTAGCAAACACATCTACACACCCAGTGCGATGTACAGTGCTTAACGGATTATTCACATTTGGCTCTTATTCGGTTGGAGTAGAATGATTGGGTCGCTATGAAAAGAGACTCGATCCTTGAGAACTCGCTAATCCGTTGCCAACGCTGTTTGCGCGCTCATTATGAATGCAGCAACAGACATTTGATATGATGATTTCTACTTTTCTACCCTTACATCTTGTTTATAACATCTTTTCCTACTACTTCAAAACCCTGTGGCGCACGTACCATTCATTCTCTCTGTCATTCCGTTTCTCTCGTTCTCTCTCTACCTTTTCCGTTTTTTCCTTGACTACTACTGTTGCATACTCTATCCGGGATTATTTCGTTGCGGCTGCATATTAAATTCCTCCGCCTTCAAGCGGTTCCAATAGAGCCCCTCTTCGTGAAATGGAGCATTTTTATTATGGTTTCAATAGCCATTTCCTGTGAATGGTTTTATCTAGCTCCGTTTTAGTTTTTCATCCCTTTCAAATTCCCTTTTCGCTCTCCCTGCTTGATTGCCTCTGCTGCTATTTCTAATACCACAATTTTACACAGGAACCATACCCATCTGCCACCAAAAACAATTATAAAAAATTCCAATACAGACGGCCCGAACGCAAAAGTAATTTTATGGCTGGTGTATCCTCCAACACGGTATACTTATTAGTCGGAGGGTCTAGGGTGGTTGGTACTTAACGCGGCATTTGACTTCTAGCAATGCGAGTCAGAATTATCGTTACCATCTGTTGAATCCCATCTGCACTGAGCGACCAGCGAATAATTTATAAACTGTATCGTGTCACATGAATGCCTGGATAGCACGAAGCACGAAGCGAATGATACCGAGGAAGGAGAATGATGATAGAAGAGAAGAAAGAGAAAACAAACATAAAATAAATTAAACAAAAAAAAGTAGTATTTTCGGCATCACTTTCACGGCGGTGTTTATCCGCCTCGAGAGTTCAGTAGGTCATTTGCTCACCATAGTTACACACGATTCCGCCGAGCGGGAATGCAAGAAGAAAAACTATATCCCTTCGTAGCTATCGAAGATGACCGGTTAATGGTCGGTCAAGTCGGCGCTAGCTCGTGGGCCCAACGAATAGGTTGCTACTGCTCAAATTACACTGTCATTCTTACCCTTTATAGTCTAACGATTTGGTTTGGTAAACTACAAACAACTGGCACTTTGTTCGAGGGCGTTTAATCCCACAACAGGTTGATGGACGGTTCCCTTGCGAACTGTGATGGGCAGCCAACAAGGATCTCCGTCCGGCACGGATATTGTATTTTGAAGTATCAAATATCACTCTGAGTCTCTCTAATCAGACTATCAGATTATGCTGTCAGGATAATTTTGAACAAGAGCCTCGTAAGAAAGACTACTGAACTGAGACTTATGCAGGTTGCAGCTGGTTAACAGAAACAGGAAACAAAACAAAACGTGGCAATGGAAATAGACTAATCCGCAAACAATAACGTCGTTCCGAGAAGATGTTAGAACCAGTGCGCGGTCTAGACTAAACACCGAGCACGGTTCGGGCAGTACTGGAGCGTTGCTAGTTGCCAACGCTTCACGCGTTTCGTTTTGTTAAGGATTGAAACGGGGATCCGAAGAGGAAGCGACGAATGCGGTTTATGCTTCACAAATACAGGGGAGCATATAAAAGCTCCAGGAACTGGTTACCTTTTATCCTGTCGCTCCATGCACTGTGGTCTTTTAAATATTGGTGCATGCGCACTAGCCGTTTGCGGTGTCACTGAGGCATCTTGCGTAGTCCTTCATCAAATAACCCACAGCTCTACCAACCATGTATGCTCAATTATTCTAGGCAGGTTGTAAGTGAAACCCTATTTAATGATGCCGCAGCGCAACAGGTTTCGACGTAATTTAATAGCAGCCACATCGCACTGTCTAGCCGTGATCTAGCGCGAATTATTTAATGGCAACAGAAACAATACTCAAAAAGAAGTAAAACTGAAATTAGTAAGGAGCTGGCACATTCAACCGCTCAACTTACAGCTTGGGCAATCGGTATTGTAATAGCCGTTCCTATTGCTAGCTTGTCATCAGATTATTCGACATTTGCGTTAGCGTAGGTAGCGGAATAAAAGGAATCCAACGAATTCTTCGATACGGAATCGTTAAAATAGTCGGTAAGTAAAATTGAGTTTGCGGAATCTATGAAGTCATATTTTCAATACGGTTGACTGGTTACAGACGATTTCGAGTGTATAGTGAATTAGCATTTTCTGGAAAAATATCTTTCAATTATTTCTTCACTGTTAGCACCTTTACTTTAATAAATTGTCGTCTTTTGTTAAATGAAAATATTTCGGTAGGCAAATTGCAATAAAAATGATGAGATCAAAAGATTACACATGCTAACATTTGGCTAATTGCTCGCTTTAATCTATCTATGTCGGATACATAGCGCTACTTTTTCGTACTATCAATTTGTTAGTTTCTTAACTATACAAAACGCCCAGCCAGCCCAACTGGGCAGCGCTAGGCATCATTTGGGATCACTTTGTTTCCATCGTTCTCACTCGATGAGAGCCAAGCCTCATTGATCTCACCGTAGCAGTGTTTCTGTTCTGGATTACGATACTTGTTTTCGTTCTGCACGGACTGCGAGTTGGTGCGACACTTTGTCAGACAAAGCTCAAACTGATCGACCACGGTTGCATATAATGCCACTTGCCGGCCGTTGGCTTTCGCTAAAACCTCTTCCAAAATGGGTCGCTACAATGGAACACAAAACAAGGAATGTAGTAATCGTACCGGCACCGTACCATACCGTGCCAACTCAGCCTTTCGTGCCAATTAATATACATTGCTCACCATGTCGGGATGCAAACAACACGCCACGCAGTACTCATAAACAGCGCAGCAACGATTTGGCAGGCAGGATGAGCAAGGATACAGCTTTCGTTTGCCTATGTCATTGCAACAACCATTCTGCTGCAGTGCCGATCGTGGGCATACGTATCCTCGGTCGTCCACGATAAGAGTTTTGCCTTGCACCGAATTCCGGCAACTGGAGGGCAGTTTTTCCTCGGTTTCGTTGACGGACGGCAGCGATGCCGGTTTCGTCCACACAATCTCTTTGTGACGTAGCAACTGGCTTTGCAGGAAGTCCGCATGTAGATTCAGGTTGTTATTCTGCAAACGAACCGAGGGAACAGCATGAGCAGTTGAATCGTATTTTCTTCTCAATCGTTCCGGACGCAATATTACCTTTCGAATCAGATGTACCATACAGTAGGACAGGGACAACAAAAATATGGTCGCCAGCACCAACCTCCTTCGGACGAACTTTGCTAATACAGCATAACACATTTTGCCTCACATTACGAGTGTTGCCTACGTTCGCAGTACCTCGATATGCAGGTAGAGTGCATTATTCCATAGACAAATGTGTTCAACAAAACGTGAGTTTTACGATACGTCCACGATCGAATGAGAGGTGCGTAAACATGTTTGTTTTCTAGATTCACCCGGCCAACACACTCGTTCTACGAAAACGCTACACTACGCCTGCATCACAAGCTGTTTCAAGGGATCGATTGTTTTTTTACGTGTGACCGCGTGTCTAGACAGAAAATACCCGTGGAAGCCGACCCAGACGAGTGGGGTGTACGGGATTCCAAACCTAGATGGGGCGTAAACGCGATGACTGACTGCGCTGGTGTGCGTGTCATTCCGCAACCCTACATATGTTAATTTTTCGAACGAAATGGAAATTTTTAAAATAAAAAACTATCAAAAAGCATCGAAGTAACAAAATTTGATCATTTCTGGCCGTTATCTAGCGCATGTGGCAGTGCAGATTGTCCCTTTTAAGGTGAATTCGACCTTTTCCCGAAAACTACTTGTCCTTTTCAAATCAGTTCGCAAGCAATTTGAATTCCAACGGTCAAAGAACAACAACGAGCTTTTACTCGAGCGTTTCTCGTTTTACCTCCAAACGCACGTAACCCGCACTAGAATCATTAACATTCCTCGAAACCATCAAACTGCAGCAATGGAACCGATGGGTACCAATTGCTGTTTAATTTAATCGGCAACTAGAACATTGTGTTGCTGTTACGCGTTTCTCTTTTAAGAATGTTTTACAAGCTTTTCGAATGATTGTACGAATCTCACGCTTCTAGTTCACGTTTCTGTTGCGAGTGTTGAGTCCCTGGTGTACTAAAATGTGTATCCAAAAGAAACAAAGTCAAGCAGGGGGGCGCTAGACCATCTCCATCCAACGATTCGATAGGCCCATAATGTGGCGGAAAACTCGGGATAGTGTAACCGCGAGCACATACACCTGAGCTCATCAGCTCATGTCACGTTCTACGTCAGCAGCATGATGCCGTTCGGATAGATCTAGGCGGGCAGACGGCAAAAAAAAAACTCAGCAGTTGAATCGCATTATGTTTTGTCTCCCTGTGGTTTACCCTTGCACATGCATGCTGGGTGCTACGCAGACACACACGCACGCACGCACGCGCGTGCTGGCAGGCACAGTGTAGCCTGTTCAACCATTTACGGTGTATGGAATGGGAATGGAAATGCCCTACCCAATCTATGTTCTACCTATCGCACAAATGATTCCGTACTTCGGTATATTTACAACAAAAAAAGAAGATATTTTCTAAAAACAAGATGTTGCCCGTGTGCCGAGGGCGCCTTTTACAGGGATCTGCATGAAAAAATCTGCTCTGCCATTCGATCATACTATCCATTCTACCGCGAGTATGTTTGTGCTGCCGGGTGGGGGATGAGCCGCGGGAGGCACACCAGACAGGGAAGAATGAATCAATCTCGCCAATTGATGGAACAATTACAGCATCGAGCCACCGACTTGTGGAAGAAATGCCCCACAAAGCAGATTCCGTCGTAATAATCGGCGGTCCTTCTGTGATAGTGCGTTTTGATTGTTGGCTGCATCATGGATATTGGGTTCGAAATGTTAGAGAGAGAGAGACAGAGAGAGAGAGAAGGGGACTAGAGAGCAAGAGAGCGCACGAGAGCCGCTCGAGCCTGCGCAGCATCGCCATCACCATCATCGTCCAAGAGCGTCTCTCTTTCTCCGATTGTCGTCCGTCGTCGTATCTCTGGTAAAGATGCTCTCAATGAAAATGATCCCACAATAATGCTGCAGAGAGATAATGGGAGAAAGAGAGAGAGAGAGCGTGAGAAGAGAATGGTAGTTATGTGGGCAGGTAGGCAGGGCAGCAGCAGCAGCAGCAGCATAGCAAGAAGCCAGAGCACATGCTCTCTCGCCTGCTTGTCGTCGCGGCGCGGTAGAGTGAATCCGTCTTTCTTCGCATTCGGTTCGCCATCGAAGAGCATTCCGTGGTATGACCGCACGCGATACAATCGGGGGTCAACTGCTGGTACCAATAAGATCCGCCATTGATGAGGCACTGCTCTGACCGTGTGCGCTGAGGTGAAGTTGATTGATGTGTTGCGTGAACTGAAAAAAGAGGTATAAAGCAGCAACAGCAGCGGCATCAAGCAGGACTACAGGAAGGCGCTACCAGCAGCCCGTTTTGGTGTTCAGTGCGTGCGTGCGTGCGTGCATGTGTGTGTGTGATTTTCGGAAGAAGAGTGTGCGTGCGTGCGGCCGTGTGTGTCTGTGTGTGTGTTGTGCAGTGTTATATCCTGGTGGTGACTGGTACATTTGTGTGAACGGAACCAGCTAACCAGGACGAACGAAGGAAGAGAAGGTCAACGCGCAGGGGATGCGCGCTGCTCCCCCCCAGTCTTCCTGTCTCCCCACCTTCGGCTAGCGCCTGAAATGCAATCCGACAGCATTGCGAACCACATAGCCTGCTGTCCACCTATCAACCGATCCGCCATAAACAAAATGCAATGACCAGCGGGCGAGCACCGCCGCCACGACCCACCTTCGCCGCCGCCGCCACCGTCGTCGTCCCCGTAGAACGCCATCGCGGTCGGCGTGTGTCGCTGTCTGGCCATCGTTATCCCGTACCGTAGCAGGTAGGCTGCTACACCGTGCCGCCTTGCCAGGGCTTAGTAGCGCCGACTGGAAGGACTATAGTGGTGGAAAAATTCAGCGCAGTGTTTGCATAGGCGCGCTAGTGCGTCCGCTTACCTGCGCCTGTGTGTCCGTGTGCCCGTGTGCACATGTGTGTGCGCGTGCGGATGTATCCTGGCGAGAAAGCGTGAGCGAAAAGCAAGGAACAACGCGCACGGCACGGCACAACGGCCAGGAAAGCCTAGTAGCAGCAACAACTCCTTGACAACTTCTTTCAACGGTTAGCTCCTTCTTCAAGCATTCAAACCACCTCTGACTCCCCTGTCTGTCTGTCTCGTACTCTCTCTGTCTCTCTCTTTCCCTCTCTCTGCCCTTGTTTCTTTCCATTTGGCTTTCACGTTCTTCGGCGTTCGACATTCTGTTTTCCCTCAAGTCCTAGGAACCAACTTCTGGGGAGTTTCCTCCAGCAAGGAGCGAAGGGAGTGGAGGGAGGTGCATTGAGAAGATCCAGCAAGGCTCACACAGACGCGCGCACAGACACAAACAGACACCGAGGATGTGTATCTCGAACCTGCTCGCGCATATAAAAATCGGACTTCTGGATGGGCGAGCGGGGGATGGGATGTAGCAGTAGACGGGAGGGTGGTTATTTCATTGAATTTTCCTCGGAAAAATCTGTCCAATTTTTTCTCTACCCAACCACTCTTTCGGTTTTCCGCTCTTCTCGTGCGCACTTTCCGGAAATGGTGGAAAAGGGCTCAGAGGATTCCCGTGGCTGGCGGCTGGTATATTTCTCCTCCCTATCCCATCACCCTTGCCCCTAATAAGTCCTCGTTAGGGCTTAGTTCAGCATTCAGATCGTGTTGTGGGTGAGAGGGGGGGGTGCGGTTTTCACTCCCTTTTTCCCTGTTTTAATCTGCTGCTTTGTTGCGTTGCCAGCGGTGCTCGCGTGGTCAATGCGCTATATAGGCTGTCTTCGGGATTTACACGCAACAGTCCTTTACTGCACCACCGCCGCCATTTCTGGCGAGTCGGAAAACGGAGATTTTTGTAGGACATACAAAAAAGTAGCCGAGTGGTGGTAGGTGGTGCGCGGGTGGGCAGGGGAAGAAAATCAATAAAATATTGCCGTTTTCTCAGCTCATGCACGGTCAGAGCACGGCGTGCCAGAGATGAGAAGAGATGTTCTTGTTGCAGATCCGCTCGCACTCTCACTCTCTCTCTCTCTCTCTCTCTCTCTCTCTCTCTCTCTCTCTCTCTCTTCCTTTTCCTCTCTTTTTTCCAACTCTGGCTTTAGGTTTCACTCGCACACACACATATACACACATTTATGTGTATGCCCTCACTCTTTGATTCTTGCCGTCTCCCTCCCTTGTTCTGGCCTGGCATTTGAATCCTTTGGACCGCGCCAGACCACAGCCAGAAACCACCATGAGAGGGAAGGAGAGAAGGCGACACGTATGGAATTCGGGACAGTGTTGCGAGAGCACCTGAGCGAGCAAGAAAATGAGTGGGTTGTATTCTCTGTTTGCTGTTCGACATTTCGGCATCTGATCAGAAGAGATCTGCGGTGCTCGAGAAAGCCGAGATTGGCCGAGAGTCGCTGCCACGCTCAGCTCTCAACGCCCGCCCGACATCTAAAGAGCGAGCTGAGAAGATAAACTCCCCAAAAACGAGATGAGAAAGTGGTAGTTCCCGGAACATTGGCAGCCAGCAAGGAGCAGCAGGAAGGAGTCAGAATAAGATAGAGAGAGGATGAAAAAGAGATACAGAGAGTGAGAGAGAGAGAGAGAAAGAGAGGGAGAGAGAGAAAGCAACAGCGAATGTAAATTAACGTCTCAATCACCTTTCGACATGGCGGTTTAGGTCGAATATGTCGAGCCACCGAAAAAGGCTTGGAATCTGCGGAGTTCGAGTGGCGATATCGAAGCAGATGAATGACAGGCGCAACCATTGCCAGCTAGCGAATGTTGGTGACGATGAGACGTAGAAAAAA
This sequence comes from Anopheles aquasalis, assembly GCF_943734665.1. Classification (NCBI taxonomy): domain Eukaryota; kingdom Metazoa; phylum Arthropoda; class Insecta; order Diptera; family Culicidae; genus Anopheles; species Anopheles aquasalis. The sequence continues at coordinate 6,453,508 of NC_064876.1, read as the reverse complement.
AAAGGGGGAAAAAATTTAAGACTACCCAAATCCTCTTTCTCTCCCTCTCACACATCATCATCATATATGCGCTTCTCTCTGGGTGCTATGCTACTATGTTGCGCCACTGTCCACCGATGGCGGTGTGCGATCTTCTTCTGCCTGTTCGTTTTGAAGCTCATCTCGAGACGATTATACTCTCTCTCTCATTCCTTCCTCTTTCTCTCTAACTCCTTCGCATACACAAACACATACACACTCGCGCGCATAAAATTTTATGCTGCTGGACTATCGTAGCATCCCTTGCTCTGCTGCTGCTGCTGCTGCTGCTGCTGCTGTTCTACCTGTTTGCTCTGCCAGTACGCAGAACCTCACGCATACAGTCCTGTTGGCATCCCTTTATTGTGGTTGCCAACGAAATATGGTTGCTCTTCCCTCAAATTAAAACGCACACACACACACACGCACATACACTACAGGGCACACCATCGCACCTTTTGGGAGGGGGTGGGGGGAGGGGGGGGGGGTGCGAGACTCGCATACAGGTTCCTTGCCAGCAGGGGCAGCGAGCATAAAATGGGGGGGGAAGGGGTGGGGGGAGCGTAGGCGTATCTACGCCGTTCAGCGCTGCGGTTGGGCGACCGCAGCATGCTCTCTGA